>NC_142692.1:68965867-69124081 GCF_029641045.1 Salvia hispanica | reverse complement strand
TTGAATGTCAGTCTCACTCTCACTGTTCTTTTTAATAACTCATATAATTATGTTTAATTAGCATTATTCATGGATAATACACATTGAAATACATAAATATATGGTGGCATGATGTGTGATCAAATACTAACTACTTTATAGTAATAATTAATAAATAATATCAATTTTGTATGTTGAAAATATCAACACAAAGACATAAATTTATCAATATTCTTGTGTTGATAAACTATGTATGTGTTGATATTAAAAATTTACATGTTGTATTGATATAATTATGTCTTTGTGTTGATAATTTTAATGCACAACATTGAAAGTTATTAGTTATTACTGTAAATTAGTTAGCACACTAACACAACCCTATGTGGCATCACACATTGTCTTCCGTATAGTACTATATCTTTAAATATGTGTATTATGATTTATGAGTCGTATAGATTTTGCTATTGCATAGTCTAAATGTCTAATACTCCATTGATAGTAGTTATACGTTATTACCCTCAGAATAAGTTGTTTAAAGTGGAGATCCTAATATATTTTTGAGCCGTTAGTAGCTAGCAGTGGCGAAGCCAGGATATTAATGTTGGGGGGCTCGATTTACTATGCATAGTTGTGAGGTATTTTTGATTTCGTTGTCGCCAAAAACTGATGCAACCTAAGTAAGGACTACGAGAAGGATGGATAATATGTGCAAAATAATTATTTCACTTTTCCATCTATTCATAATTGCATAACACTATTTCGCTAAATTTTTGTCTTTGTCATATTACTTCATGATGAAATTCAGCTTAAATGATAAATAAATAAATTAAAAATCTATATTATAGGAGATATATTGGATAGCTTAAAAAATAAATCTAACATGTGTATGGAACTGAATTTAAGGATAAAGATATTGCTACAAGAAAATAAGGAATATAAAGAAAATATGTATATATTTTCATATCATTCAATAATAGAAAATATTTAAATTTTGTATTTAATCCACAATAACGAAAGCATATGAGGGAAAAAAACAGAAATTAAATACGATATAGAAACAAATGATTAAGAAATAAGAAAAACCAAAGTAAATAAATTAAATAATTTGAAAAAGTAAATAATTCATAATAAATTCGATCAAGAAAACAAACTAATCATTTCATATTTAGCATATGTTTTATATAATTATAAATCAAATACTGATACTTAAAGAAAATAATGCTACTATTAATGATCCTCAAATCGTGAAATATAGTGTTATAAAAGGGCATGAGGGAGGAGAGCCAATTTTTAAAAGAAAATGTCGTTTTCCAAACGCGGCTTCAAATTCAGAGTCTACACCTTGGAAATAGTCGAAATGGTGGAAAATCAGCTCCACTTCTCCGTGAATCGGCCTACAACACAAGTAGAGAGAGAGAGAGAGAGAGAGAGAGAGAGAGAGAGAGAGAGAGAGAGAGAAGCCGAAGGGGTTGTAGTGAGAAGTGGTGACACTCGATTTTGCATGCAGTGGAGAGAAAAAAGCTAAAGGGGTTTGTTTTGCTTTGGTGATCCGGGTAATTTCCCCTAAGAACTTATTTTCCTTTTGTTTTCTTTTTTTGAGAATTTATATTTGCTCTTAGCTGATTTTGGTGTGTCCCCACAATTGTTTTATTTGAATAATTGAAAGCAAAATTCATTTTCTAATGTTGGGAGGAGTGAGAGACTGTCAGTAAGCACTAATGATATGGTTAATGGTGGCATTGACAACATTTTGCGACTCCCTTTAGGAACAACAGGTAAAATTTTTCTAAAGTCACCACCAAATACTACAATTTTTCCTCCAAAAGGTTTGCCCATACTGGACACACTACACACGCGAAGAATATCTCTAAAACTCCTATCAACGCCTTCTACGCAATGTTTATGAATCATCGGTGCTTTATCCCATATATTAAGCTTTGAAACAAAGATGGCGATACAATAGTGCTCCCGTTCGTATTACATGTATCAAGCACATAACAATCAACATCGTTTATAATAATAGGATTCTCAACTGATCCACCAACATATCCTACAAACAAAATAATATTAATAGAATATAATTAACGAAAAATTAATTCATTTATTATTTCTATTAAGTACATACAATAAAAAAAAGGATATTAATAGAATAAAGATAACGAAAAATTATTTCATAATTATTATACATAAACTATTACATAAATAAATAAATAAATATAATTAAGAATTTTTTTAAAACTTATTAAATATACCTTATGCACAATTAAATGTCCCACCACATTAAAAAAAATCATACTTATTACATATTCATAATACACAATTAAATGCCCGAACACATTAAAAAGAATTTCATTTAATTAAAAAAATATATTCAAACATAATTTTAATAACATTAAAAATGATATTACTAATTACATGAAATTATGAACAAAATACATACAACAAACTTTATAATTAACCTATAAACTAATAAATAAAAAATTAATAAAATTATAATACAAAAATAATTTTGATATTTATATATAAATATTAAACAAAAGTATTATATAATAATTATAAAGAGTAACACACAATTAGATGACCCAACACATTAAATAACATACCCAAATAGAAAAATATATAAGCCCAAAACGATTTATAAGTTAGGCCCATACATTAAAAAATGCATGCCCAATTCGTATAAGTCCAAACATAACAGATTAGTGGGGAATTAATTCATTTAATTAGACTATAGATTAATTTTAATTCACACACTTAAATTAAAACAATACTTTATACAACCTATATATGCATTTTTCTGACTAGAAGATGTCGGCGCCGATTTTGGAAACCCTAGCTACACGGTCATCTCCTCCGCCGGAAAACGGCGTCTTCTACTCTAAATCGCCGCCGATCGGACACCACTACACCTTATCGACTCCTTACCAAGACTAATCTCCAGATTTGCAACTACAATACCACCAAAACAACCCCAAACCCTACAAAATCGACACTGAAAAAAACCGACGGAAATTTCTTCGCCGCCTGCTAAACGACGCCTCCGTCGTCGGTTCAACGAAGACGACGGACAGTTGCGGTAGACCACAGCAAAAATCCTTCTCTTAAGCTACTAAATCAGATCAAAATCGGTTTCTATTACAGGTATATTTCAACCAAATTTTCCTAATCAATCAAAAACGTTGAAGATTAGGTCTATTCTGACTTTATTAATTGTTTTTTTTTTTTCAGAATCGGAGAAGGAGTGGATGACTTTCGATGATTCAAAGAATAGATCGTAAGTATTGGAAAAACAGACCACAAATATTTCGATATAGTTGTTTTAATCTACCAGATGAGATAAGTTACCTCAAACAAAGTTCATTGATTTAATATTTTTGTCAATTTCATTCTGGTATGTGTTGATAATAGACTATATTTAAGCAGATCTATAATTCTGAAAATTGAAAAAAAAGGATATCACTATTAGGTTGCAAAATTTTGCAAAATCATTCAATAAATGAGGATTTTAATGTATTTTCAGATTGTGTATAAGGCTTTTGTATATATTGCTGTGAAATGAAGATTACATAACCTTCTACTCCAAATTGAAAGTTATTGGAGATTAAATTGTTATGCATTCCTGGATTCTTAAAAAAGTACTTACATTTGTCAATTGACAGGAAAATGAAAGACGATGAAATATGCAAGAAGAAGAAGGATCAAAGGATATAGCAGCCAGTTCAGCAAGAAAATCAGAGGTATAATAATCACTTGAAGCATCAGTTGATACACCCTGATAGGAGCAACCCTTTATGATTGTAGAACTCTTCAACTTTTTCATTGCAATAGCACAAAATCTGTTTAATTTTTCCTACTTTACAGTTGAATGATATATTTAAAGAAATTGTGTTGTTAATGGGTGTTCATTTCAAAAGCAACACAGGTTCCAACATGACCATTGAGATTGCCAAAAGATAAGGGTTTATGGTTCATATTGGTCTTAAAAACACATGGATATGCAAGTTTAAAAAAAATTTTGCAGAATTTTATTCAGCAGAAACTCATCTTTCCTACTTTACAGTTGAATGATATATTTAAAGAAATTGTGTTGTTAAAAGGGGTTCATTTCAAAAGCAACACAGGTTCCAACATGCCCTTTGAGTTGCCAAAAGATAAGGGTTTATGGTCTTAAAAACACTTGGATATGCATATTTAAAAAAAAAATGCAGAATTTTATTCATATGATAGATATCTATGATCTGTTTCTGTGAATTAAAGGTAATTTTGTAATTACTTACCCTTAGAATAGTAACTTAATAGGTATGACATACTTTGCTAATGTGATTTGGTGTCAATATGGGTGTATCTGTTTTTAAGCATGCATCAAATTCTGAAAAATAAGAATTTAATTTGCACGAATCATGTGCTTTTAAATGCATTCATGCAAGCTTGCAATATATATGACCATGCTTGACTGATCTTTAGAAGTTTGTTGTTTGGTCCCAAAATAGATAATATTCTTAACTATTGATTAAAATAATAAACAGCAATTGATATTTTAAAAGAGAATATACTATAATCTGAATTTTATCAACACCTCTGTAATTTGTATGTTCAAATATTTTTTTAATTAACATAAAAAGTTTACTGTCATATTCTGCAGTGTTTTCTGAGTGCAAAAAGACTAAAATTAATGTTGTGAAGCCAAGGTAACTATTAAATCACCTAATATGTATGCCACACTTTGCTAATAACTGAGTTAATGTTGTCATTTTGGTGTCAATATGGCTCTTTGTAGAAAGCATAAGCAAATTCTGAAAACAAATATTTTACTTTGCATGATTCATGTGTTGTCAATATGACGGTTTGTAGAAAGCATAAGCAAATTCTGAAAACAAATAATTTACTTTGCCTGATTCATGTGATTTTGAATACAATGATGCTTGCTTGGAATATCTATGAGCCTATATTTGTGAACCAATTTTCTCGCATGCATTCTTTGGAAGAGAAGTTTGAATTTTGGTGCCCTATAAACAAAAAATTAGAAAATAGAAACATATATATTATATTAAACTTTCTATATTTCATGTATTCTGTTTTGGTAAACGTACCAGCATATCATGAAATACTACTTCCAAGTGCTATCATTGTTGTCTCTAGAATTGTATTCATAAACACGGATGCAACAACCCTTGATGGTGGTGTTGTAACTTTAGGTAGAAGATTGTCCTTCAACTAATGAATGTTGTCATTGTTTGAGATACAATGCTTTTTGCTATTGAAAAGAAATATACAAAAATCAGTGACTAATTTAAAGAATGTATGCAGTATTTAAACTAACAGCCTATTTTGTGCAGGAAATGATCCCAATAGATTGCAAATAGAAGTGGCAAAAAAGGCAAATCATTGAACACAAATTCTAAAATGTGGTCAGTGCCTTTTTATGAGAATCAACAGATCACTTAAATTGAATAAGACTGTGTATTAAGTTCAGAAACAGGAACAAATAATTTCATTCATTAGTTGCAGGAACTTCGTGATCCAGAATATGAATGAGAGATGGCACTCAAGATTTCACAGATGAGGTGCATCACAGCAATGACAAATACAGGTTAGAAAACTACCTTCATTGTGTTGTGCTGTGCTAAGTAGTTATGGAAACTTATAAAAACATAAGTAACATTTAGACATAATATGAAACTATAAAAGAAAAAAATAGTGATAAAGCAGAAATGGCAAACTGAATGAAATACATTAAGAATAAAGACTGCAGATTCATAGAAGAATACATAAATAATAAGGGAGTCCAGAATCAAATAGAAAATCGTCTCACCAACAGAATAAATAAATAAAAAAAGATCCAATCTTTCAATTGACTACAAATTCACGGAAATCTTTCAAGCAACTAAAAAGATAGACAATGAGGATTATCCATTTTCCCGCGATCTGGAGTTTCACCAATCGCATAATAGATTGTGAGATCAAACCAGCCATTGCTCAAATTACTCACCACACAACACATAGCTCAAAATTAAGCAAAATAGAATGTCAAAAAGATACCAAACGGGAGGAAAAGATCAACATAAATTCGTTCTATCCAACTTACTTCAAATCTCTACGTTGTCTAATCCAGTCACCAATATCATAAATTAAACGCAGTCCTTTTCCAAAATAGGATCGAGGAGAAAAAGAAAGATCTAGGACTCACCAAATTGTTATGAAGAATTGGAAGAAAGAGAGGGAAGTAAGTGGAGATCTATATTTAGGAGCGCTTCCAATTTGTATAGCATATGGCAATGCAACCAACTGTAACCTTTGTAATCCAGATATCATTATTATAATAATACTTTATAATTTATAATAGCGTTTTTAAGTTTCCTTTCTGAAGATTCTACTTTGCGTGATACTAAAGTCGGCTTAAACGTTTAACGTTTTTATCACAGCAACCGAAATTAGGATGGAAGAGCGTTGCTCTGTCAATAGCCCACGACAGATTCTGAGCTTCTCCAAGACCCGGGTGGCCAACGTCTCCTTCTCCGACGCTGATCACCGCTCCCAGACCGAATTAGGCGAATTAGGTGTCTCCGGCGAGCACGGCCCCAAACTCTCTGAGGTTTATGGATTTGTCGGATCTATCACCACTGTTGTTTTTACAGGTCCAATTCATCTGCTCCTTTCGAATAATCACCCACTCTATTTCTGTGAATAGTATTGTTATGTTGATTGTGCATTTTTCTCAATTTTTGCTTATCATTCCTAATTTATCTTTGAATTATGTGAATACGGCGGATTAATTCGTGATTAATTTTTAGGGGTTGTGAAAACCTGTGGAATTGTATATTACTGTATGATGTATATTGTTACTAGAGTTTTAATATGCTGGATATTATTGAAGCATATTTAAGGATAAAGCGCCATTGGATCGATTATATATTTTCTTGATTGCTTGTGGCGGTACACATATGTAGATGGATTATATGGGGCTGTGATTGAAGATGCAAGATGATATGATAAGTATTCGTGTGTAGTTTCTCATGTTTGTTGGACCTCGCAGAATCTTGAAGATTAGATAATTAGAATAGCAGCTAACAGGTTCCTTTTACTCGCGCGACAGTCATATTCATCGTGTGGGCGTATGTTCCTGATCATTGGTTGCATTCTATTGGGATCTATTACTATCCAAGCAGGTTCGTGTTTTCATATGCTTGCTTGCCTTTGTTGCGGATTCTCTCTAAAATGCAATAATATGCTTACTCCTGCAATTATCATGGAAAATTTAAGGCAACTAAGATGAACGAAATTTCTCTAGTCTTGTTAAGTTCTATACTTTGTTTCCCAATAAGTTATGATAGATAGAGTGCATGTCAAAAATAGTATTAGAAACATAATCGAGTTTCCTCTACAAACTTAAAGCTATCAGATTGATGAGTTTAACAATGGAATTGATGAATAACACATTATGGCTACATTACCTTGGTTAATGTCTTCTATATAGCAGTACATGCCTTGTTGTGATATCTTGAAAACTTATTCAGGTATTGGGCTTTGGCGGTGCCAACTTACGTGATGGTGACGATTGTGCTGGCCGTCACATTTTATATTGGCATGAATTTTATGTTAACTCCTCCTCCTACCTCCTTAAATATAATGTTTGGTAAATTTACTTCCTAGTTTTTTTCTTACACTGTACTTATGATATTCTCAGGTCCAGAATCATCAATAAGGATTGATAAAAATGTGTTCTCATGTAGCATCAAAGATAGTAACCTTTTCACTTCTGCCCTATTTGCAGATGAATTTAGTAGGGAAATGCTGAGCAGTGTCCCTTTAGTAGATGATGACGAGCAGCCAATTGAGCCTATATCTGACATAGGGATTAACAAAATTAACAAAATCATGTTCGAAAGCTTCAAATGAAGGTGTTTGATTTGAGTAGATCATTCTGCATGTATCTAAAGTTAGATTGTAGGACTTTCTCATTTTTCCAGTTACCTCGTAGAGTTTATGAAACAAAATTAGACCAAGTGATTTGTGGTGAATGTTATTAAAGCTATCTCTGTGTCTTTACCATGTACTTATAATTTAATTGGGTTGAATTATGGAGCTGAAGGTCAGTTTCCAGCCTGCTCTCAAATTTGATGATAACTTGTTGCTGCCTTGGCCTCGAATAATCAGCTTTGAGAATTTTCATTATAACAAATGAGAAAGTTTATATATATGCAAAAGTGTTGCTATTCAAATTGTTATACTCCTATAGAAGTGCTGTTTTTGGCTTTTCTATGTTCTCTCTCTCACTCACTTCTGCCGCCACAACCAGGTACCACAACACCACCACCAGCCACCATTCAATCAACCTGATCTGCTTCCTTGACCAATTGATGATGAGTCAGTGACAGAGGTTGTAGTTGTAGGGCTGCTGTGGCTCCTATTGCATGTCATCCTCACTTGGTTTCAATTTTGGCATATCAAATTCTTGGAGAAAATTAATTTTGGTAAAGATCGGAAATTTCGTGAATTTTTAGGTCCAAGAAAATGTTATGTACACAGAAAATTAAAAATCCAAAATTTGTTTATGCTTAAATTATTGAACATAAAATGGAGTTGTTCATTATTTCTATAACTTTAAATAAACTAGTATCACGTCCGTGCATTGCACGACTCATTTTATTTCTCTCGTAATTTTTTAAGTTGTGAACAAATTTAATTGAAACACATTTACATTTATATAGTAAACGTTTACATTATGAAAATATAAACAATTAATGTGATAATATAAAAAAATAGACAATTACACAGACAAAATATAAATAAAATCAAACATTAACAAAAGTTAACACAAGTACAATTTAATATTCCATATTTTTATATATTTTGTAAAACTTCTTTGTAAACAACATTAATAGAAAAATCACAATTACTGAAGTACCATCACCATCTTAATTACAAACTAAAATATTTAATCCTTCACGATCGAGAATTAAATTGTGTAATGAACTTGTCGGGGTCAATAATCACACCAATTATATCTACAAAAATACAATCCGAGTCAATGTTAATGCACAAATAATAATAATGTAATTGCAAAGTAGTAGTACTAAAAAGTAGTACCAAAGAGTCGCTCTTCAACTTTTTTTTTTAACCTACTTGATTAGATCAACCGTCTTAAACAATAAATCTTGGAAATTTTGTGGTCGATGACTTTAGATATACATGTTTTGGAGCACATAATAATTTATAATTTATAATTTATAATTTGAAATAGGAGTATGTACTCTACTTCTTCTTACAAAAAATGGCAAATAGTAACAATTGCTAGTTTAAGTTTTAATATGGCCCGCTCAGTAAAAAAACAAATGAAGGAAGTTAGGATACAGATAAAATATAAATACGTGAAAAATAATACTATACATTATTTTTGTAAAATGGAAAAATAGCTCTGACCGTGAGACTAAAAAATAAAGCAAATTTACATCACACAAAACAAAAAAACCTAAAGAATGTATAATTACCACTTCTCCTAATGAGATTGAAGATATTGTTTATCAAAAGCTATAATTTAAGGTCACACTGGTGAGACACTTCCTAGTCGAGCTTCATTTCATTGCAATATAGTGACCCTATACACTAAAAACCCAAACCTTGAAACCTAAATCCTAAACCCTTAACTTTAAAATATATTCATCATGACCAACAGTTAAGCCAAACATCAATAAAATTCTCCCTTCGTTCTAGTTCGAATTTACTTTGTTGATACCTTATTCTATTTTGGGGGAAAAAAAATAATTTAATAAAATTGTGAAGAATATGAAAACTTAAATGAATCAAATTCATTAAGTTACTAAATCATAAATTGAGTTAACTATTCGATAAATTCAATAACTTTAAACAAATAAATAATTAAAATAATTAGAAATGAACTAAGCAATTAAAACTAATGTACGACGGCTTATTTATCATAGAAAAATGAGTTAGTAAAAGAAAATATACGATGGTCTATTAATCATAAAATATATGGCGTAGATTGTAAAAAAAAATATACATATTCATTATGCCCTAAAATAATGCGCCGCGTTATTATTTCTTCCCTGCGCAAAGAGTACTTCGCGTTTGTTCAAAGGTAAATATTTCTTATCTTCCCATTTTCTCTAAAGACGGAACTTGATAGCAATATGGCGACGAACGGACGACTGGCCTAGTACTTCCTGAAGGCCATCTCGTAGCACTATTTCTTATCTTCCCCTTATCTCGTCGAAGCACATCAAACTGGATCAGTCTTTGCAAACTGTCGGATGATTGGCCGTGCAAGTAAATGGATGACAAACTTTTTAGTTAAAATCTTATAAAAGTGGACAAAGATCTGTTTTGCAAAATCATTCAGACCAGCTTCACGGAAAACTTTTGAACTTCAAGCAAGACCATTTCTTGGTTCGGGTGTGCCTCTACTTGGATTATGGTACCCAAATGTCATATATTTATAGTTCAACCAAAATTTCATGACCATCATTAGAACCTCTTCATTTCCTCTGCTTTATAACCTTTGAACTTTCTCTAATAAAGCATTCATTGTTTTTCTTAACCGTAACTTAATGTGATGTAACGTGATTAATTGTAATCATTCACGGTTAATCTCCACTGTGAGTTTCCCTGTTTAGATTTATACTATAAAGGGAGCAACCATACCTTAACAATATGTGTATCGTTCATTACTAAAATGCCATCCATATGAAATTATTAATCTCAAAATTTATAATGTACTACAAAATGTCAGGTTGTGAGCAATTAAAATTACCCCTCACTCATGGAGATCATTGTCGAGCAGATGGTGGTGAGTGGTGACGGAGTTGAGCCTCGAGCAATTTCGCTGCTCTATTCACGACAGATAGCTTTACCACTAATGATTTTTTTAGACAGAATTTAGTCTTATATTTATAGTCCCTAAAGAGTATACCATTAGCCATTATTAATTTATAATGGTCGGATTCATTGGTGGAAATAGGAAAGGCAGCCACGTATATTAAATATGATATTTTTAGATTTATACTATAAAAGGAGCAACCATACCTTAACAATATGTGTATCGTTCATTACTAAAATGCCATCCATATGAAATTATTAATCTCAAAATTTATAATGTACTACAAAATGTCAAGGTTGTGAGCAATTAAAATTACCCCTCACTCATGGAGATCATTGTCGAGCAGATGGTGGTGAGTGGTGACGGAGTTGAGCCTTGAGCAATTTCGCTGCTCTATTCACGACAGATAGCTTTACCACTAATGATTTTTTTAGACAGAATTTAGTCTTATATTTATAGTCCCTAAAGAGTATACCATTAGCCATTATTAATTTATAATGGTCGGATTCATTGGTGGAAATAGGAAAGGCAGCCACGTTTATAAAACGCCAATTTCATTCTAATTAATCAGTTAATCCACATTGACCGTTTGCTCTATTCCTTTTCTCTCATAACCTAAATGAGTTCATGAGCCTTTTGGCTTTTCATTTCTTTGTACAGACGAAATGTGTTATAAGGATGTTTAAAGTACATCTATATGTGAATTTAATTGACTACCGTTAAAGATGAAGAAATTAATTGTTAAAAAAAAATAGTTTTAATTAAATTGTAATTTTTTAATTAAAATGGCATGTAAATATCTCCAAAACTCCCCTTTTATATATGTATATCTAATGTTTTTGTTGCACCATCTCCTACTCCACCCGTCACAAACATAAAATAATGACAAGACAAACCTCGATTCATAATTGGAAAACTTGAAACTCCTCCGGCCTATCATATGAGCTTGCAAATCAACACAAGTGACTACAAAAACGAATTTACCGAGCACAATTAGAAGAAACCTACTAACTTACATTTTATAATACGTAATACAATAACAAATGGTCGATTCACAACAGCATATACTCAAAACACTACTAATACATTATTTAGCCATAAAAAGAGATGATTAAAACCACACATATAAAGAGCAAAAAAAGTTTGACTGAATGTGCTCGGTACAGAGCACTTTTTATAGTGTGTGGATAAGAGCAAGCATATGAGCCTAGCATTATAATTACGAAAGCAATTCAATAGTATTAAAACAAAATAATTACTATAGAGAAGCAAAATCCTTACCGGTCATTATTGTAGAAGAAACGGACCATAAAATTTAGAGAGTCTCTCATCCAAAATCTTTTCAATTTCCTCAATAAATTTGAAGTAATTATTCTATTTGTATGTCAAAGACTTTTCACTTCCACTTCCCTCAATTATCATAAAATAAATAAAATCTTTTCATTACTCCAATTTATTAAAAAAAAAATCATAATGGCATTTTGGTTAATTTTTCCAAAACTCACTTTTGGGCTTGGTCAATGTACGACACGTGTTGAGTTTGTGATATGGACAGGTTGGGGGTCTGCCTAACCCCCCACCGTGACGGTGTTTGAGGAAAAAAAAAAAAACCTGAACCCTAAACCCTAGACACGACCTCAGCTTGGGAGCTCATCCGGACAAGGTCCCCTAGACATTTCGGCCTTCGCATGGTGTGGAATGCTGGGCTGACCCCGACCATCTCTGTCTTTATCTGGCGCCTCCTCCTCCAGAAGGTCCCTGTTGAGTGTGTTGTTCAGTCTCGTGGTATCCTTCTCGCATCCAAGTGTCTGTGTCGTGTCTCTTCTTATTCAGTCGAGTCGTGTCAGCATTTGTTCGTGTCTAGTCCGTTGGCGAGATCTGTTTGGGATTTTTTTGATGGCTGGTTCCCTCATATTAGCACACACATTCACACGTGCACTGATATTGCACTTAGATTAGGTTTTTGGTGGAGGTCCTCTCACAGGGCCCCTGCCCTGCACATTTCTTTTCATATTCCTTGCTTGGTATATTGGTTCATTTGGACGGAGAGGAATAGCTGCAAGCACCGCAATATTTCTTTTCGTTCTTCCCATGTTATTTGGCAGGTGATACGACATTTGCGGATCTTGGTGGCGGCGGGTGTGCTATTCCCCCTTCATTGGAGTGGTTGCACCCCGGCTGTCGACTTCATGCGTACAGTTCCTCCTCGTCTGCGAGTTCTCAGGTCCTTGAGCGTGCTTTGGCATCCACCCGATGATCCTTGGGTAAAGCTGAACACTGAAGGGGCCTTTACTATCTCGACGGGACAGGCTGGTGGTGGGGGAGTGGTTCGTGGTTTAGACGGCTCTCTGCTGAGGGCCTTTTGCACGCCCCTTGTAGCTGCGTCGGCCTTCGAGGCGGAGCTCTTAGCTCTTCTTCACGGGCTGACGGTGGCTATGGAGTTCTCATCACAGGTTTGGGTAGAGATGGATGCAGCAGCAGTGGTCGCGATGTTCACTTCGGGACGCGGGGGAGCAGCGGACGTGAGACATCATATGGCTCGCATTCGCATTTTGCTCTCACAGTTGCAGGTTAGGTTCTCTCATATCCACCGAGAGGGCAACCGGGGAGCTGACTTCCTAGCAGGTAGGGGGGTTCAGACCCCTGCCATGACTTTCTATGATGCAAATACATCGCCTCGATATTTGAAGTCACTTGTGAGGATGGACCAGTTGGGCTATCCAAACTTCAGATTCGGATATCGGGATGGATGAGTACTGTGTTTTTATGATGTTTTTTGATATGTATTTTTGTTTCTTTCTTGGGCTTGGTCATCTCTTGGCCATCACCCACTTTATCAGTTCTTATTTTAGTTCGTCTACTAGATGGATATTGCCCGATATGTGGGGATATCCCATTAGTTTGGTATTAGTTCTTGATATGTATTACCTTGTTGATGGCTAGGTCACTTTTGGGCTTAGTCAATGTACGATACGTTTGAGATTTTGATATGGACAGGTTGGGGGTCAGCCTAACCCCCCACCGTGACAGTGTTTGAGGACAAAAAAAAAAAAAAACCCTAAACCCTGAACCCTGAACCCTGATCCAAGCCCTTTGGCCTAGCGGTCAAGGGGTGAGGATATGGCATCCCAGAGGTCAAGGGTTCAACCCCTGGGAGGCGCATTTGGGATTAATTTCCCTTGTGGGGCTTTCAAGCTTACAGGTCTGAACCTCATGTAGCGGGAGTCTTCGGGACTGGACCTTCATGCAGCGGGAGTCTTCGGGGCTGGACCTGTTAGGTTTGGTATACTGAAAAGCATGTTTCGAGCAAGTTAACGCGCGAATAGAATCTTGTTTGTATACGGAAAACTCTACAATCCACTTTTAACCCGATTCAGTATTATTCGAGCAGTTTTGCACGAATAGAATTAGTATATTATTACATTGTGTTTGCTTGTGCATTTATAAGATGTTTTATAAACATTTAAATGCATAAGAAGCATACAAAGCCTAAGTCTTTTGCTTAGTAGACTTGTTGTGGGCGTCGTCCACTTTAAGGTAACTACAATCGGTTCTATGCGATGCTTTGCAAAAGAGAAAGAAGAATTTCACAACCTAGATAGGCTTTGGCTACCTATCGTGAAAGGTTGCAATGTCAGTCCGATTATTTCTAAGCCTTATTGAAATAAGATGAATAGCATTGAATGGATCTAACAGCAAGACGTGTCTTTGTGCTATCTACTGAAAGACTATGTCTTGATAAAATATTATTTCTTAGTCTACATACGTTAGCATTGAGCATACGATATTGATTATGCACTAATTTGACTTATCAAATGGTGCGGATTTTTCGCAACCCAATAATCCTGATATGTTGGATAGTGGTGATTAATATCTAGCGGTGCTAGGATTGCTATTATGTTGAATCGTGCGCGAGGTGAGTCTCGTTTGATAATGTCCTCAAGAGGAGCTTGAACAAGGTTTTATTATTCGAAAACTGGCCAGTTGGAATTTAATTATTCCATGAATAATAAATAAGTGTTTCTTGCTAAGTCCACTCTTGGAATTAATAAGATGTTAATTAATTAAGTCCATAGCAGACTTTAATTAATTAATGGACATTTATATCTTAAGCGCGGGAAATAAACATTTAAATAAAATGGAAACCCGGATTATTTGTAATTTCAGATTTGGATGGACAGTGCAATATTATTACTGTAGTGGCTGATAATAATATTCCAATATAAGCTTGTAATAAATTGTGGGTTCAATTTAATTAGTAAAAAGCTAATTGGGTGAGGCCTCATCCAAACCTCCATAGATCCCTAACTGGGCCCAATGTGAACTTAATATAAATAGGAGAATAGAGGAGAGACAAACTTCACTTTTTCATGATTGAAAATTTTCGTCTATCTCTAATAAGAGTAAGAGACGATTTTTTTTCTTGAATTCTCCTCCGTGAGTTTTTCAGCTCGTTCTCCGTGATGAATTTTTCTGTCTTCTTTATTCGAGTCCTAGTGTTTCGATAAGATCAGCCCACACTGATTTCGGAATACAGTTCGGGAACCAGTTAGAAGATCCGTGGTCTAGTATTGAAGATCATCGTGGAGAAGGCGCGAGCAATCGACGATTCTTTGGAGAATCAAATCGGTAACTCTAAACCGTAGTATTCATGTTTAGGATTTACCTTCTATGAGCATGAATTATTTGCGTTGTAGCATGCAATTCTGGTTAACATGTGAATAGATTGTTCCCATAATCTGTCAAATAGATCCTACGTCTGATTTATTTGTTTTGTACAAGTCTTCCGCTGTGCAAGGGGATTCAAACCCAACAATTGGTATCAGAGCCAATTTTTGGCTCTGACTATGTGGATTAATTTCATGTTATGTGAATTGCTTGAATGCATGTTTGTATTCGCGATGTGTTCGTTGTTTTAGTTAATTTGATTAAACGACGAACTATGTTATTGGCGAATTAGGTTGCTGCGTGTATTAATTAACATGAATACATGTTTATATTGTTTACACGAATTGATGAGCATGACCATATGTAATTATTATGTATAAGTAATGATTGCTTATGTTGATTACAAATTGTTGCAATTGTTTGCACGAGAGTTTGTATTCATGCTGTTGTTATCGTTTTGTTCGTAATTATCGAATCAATTCGAGTCTTGGAGCTGTGAAGTCGACGCCGCTATCGCGATAAATCGGAACCGCAGCACAGCGATTCCAACGGCGACGGAGAGAACAGTCCAATCGAGTGGGAGCCCTTCGTGGGCAGTTCCCGGACTCGAGGTGGATGACGCAGCTGCAGTAAGCACGCTGGGCAGGCTACGTCGGCAGCCCAAGCCTACGGGCTGGGCAGCTTGCGAGACGCACGGACTACAGCACCGGCGGAGTTGCAGCGACGCAGCAGCGGTGTCTCCGTGCAGCAGCAACGGTGCGAGTGGGAGCCTCCCTACGGCGGCTGCCCGGACTCGTGCGATGTCACCGTGCATGGTTCGGTGAAGATTGTTTCCAAATTTTGATTAGGATTTCCAAATCCTTGGATTCAAATCTTTTGTGGATTTTATATATTATATTGAATTTAATTATTAATTAAATCATGGATTAATTAGATTTTTTTCCTTATTTATGGATTCATATGGATTTTATTCCTAGTTGAATCCTAGTTATATTTGGAAAATAATAATCTATATTTTTATCTATATCATATGGATTTATATGGATTTATTCCTAGACGAATCCTAGTTGGATTTAGATAATGATAATATTATTTTATTCTTATCCTATGAGTTTATATGAATTTTATTCATAGATAAATTCTAGAAGGATTTGGTTAGTGATAACATAATATTTTATTCTTATCTTATAGATTTATATGGATTTGTTCCTAGATAAATCTTGGATAGATTTGAATAATTATAATATAATATTATCTTATTCTATGGATTTATATGGATTTATTCCAAGATAAATCCTAGATGAATTAAGATTAATATTAATATTAATTTATTTTTATCCTATGAATTTGAATAGATTTAATTCTATTAAGACAAATCTTAGATGGATTAAAATAAGTATTAATCCAAGTTATCCTTATCTTTTGGATTTATATCCTAGATAGATTAGGATAAAGATGATATATACGAAAATCCTTATTTAATTGGATTTAGATAAAATTTATTTATCTAAGAAATCCTAAGTAATATTTGATATATTCTGGATGTCTATTCTAAATAGAATTTAAGATTTGTATAAATCTTGGTTGATAGGATTTTATTTTTATCTTATGGATTATGATGGAATTGTTTCTATCTAGTAATATCCTAGTACGATTTAAATAATGATAATCCTAGATCAACGTTATCTTGAATTGTAGGATTTGATTTTATCGAAATAAAACCTAGAATAATCCTAAATGGATTTAGATAGTTTACACTATCTTGATAAATCCTAAATGAATTTGGATAATTATTATCCAAGATAAAACTTAATTATTTAATTGATTCTCCCTTGACTAGATTAAATAATTGTCGTTAATTATCCAGTGTGTTTAAATGCCATGCATTAAATGGATTTATCTGTTTATTTGGTGTTTATCTTTTTTAAGTGGATTATCTGCCTATCTGCTTATGTGATAATTATGCAAAAACCATGTAAAATATCTAAGCGATAATTACAATAAATGCGTTGTATATGGTCTCCATCGATTGGTTTGCAAATTTTATGAAGCCAATTTCTAATATTATCGCCACCCATGCTGTGGGGACAATAATCCTAAGAAATAGCAAGTTCATAAGGGCAGACTTCTCAAATATAAATAGTATGAACTAGAAAGTAGTTTCTAATATTATCGCCACCCATGTTGTGGGGACAATAATCCTAAGAAATTATAAGTTTCAGAAGTTCAAACAGAATTTATGAGATAGCTTGGTTTTGTTATCAGAACATGAGCATTGTTATGGGAGTGTGTTGTAGAAATAAAATTCTGTAATGCTAAATCTGATGATCGTGCTTAGGCAACATTTGGCGGTCATGCCGTGCTGCGGTCTCTGGACTATTCCTCGGTGTTGTGACCAGTAAAAATGTAAAATTTTATTGCGTATTAACCTCTGCTTGAGGGTACAAAATTTTAATTTTATAGTTGCAAGATACATAATTGTTTTGTGGTTATTTGCGATTATGTATTGAGCATAGTATGTGATAATAAGTTTATTTGCCAAATCTTCATGATGTCATTCAATATTTTGTCTGCGATCCTTAAAAGTAAACTCGAATGCCAAAATTATGTAGACTGGAAACGTAAATGGATAAGATTCTCATCGCTAAAAACTTGGAGTTTATACTCAATGATTCATGTCCTCCATTTCCTCGACATAATTCCATGAAGAAAGTTCGAGAATGCATTATGCATGTACTTGGCAAGTTCTTTAAGGAATAGGGTCAAGCTATTTTCTTTTAAGTAGCACGACAAGTCTTGGTTAGTGACGATGAAAGATGGATATTAATTGAATCTGTCTAGATGATTCGATTGGAATATCCTAAAGGGACAGAATGTTTTGAGGAATCTTTTGATCACTCAAATAGTTTTCTGACTCAAGTCATCGCCTAAAGTAATAAGAAATGACTACTAGAAGGTTTAACTGAAAAGTGGAAAGCCTTCAGAATATTAGTCGTTATATTACTGGTAGAGGAAATCAACATGATAGATGACGAATTCATAAAGGCTGCATTTTTCCTAAGTCCTAGTTCATTTGAACAAAGGACTAGATATGGAAATGGTAGAGCCTGAATTGTCATCAAAGTTTGTTTAAAGCGAGTGAAGATGCTTTGTAAGTTGGATTGACCTCTTTTAAAGAAGGACAATGACTTACATGACAATGCAACTTCTAAGTAAGAGATCTTGATCCAGTTAGGCTTTCGTTGCAGAGGGAGCAATTTTTGCTAAGTTATTGTTTTATGGTTGATATTTAAGGCACCATAGTATTAAAACAATATAATTACAATAAGATTGAGTATTAAACAACACATCAACTTCTTAAACAATGAATGATAAAGTATTTATGGCTCTTAGTTCTATGGCCAAGAAAATACTTAGCTATTATTCAAACTGATCTAGACTATCAAGATTTTAACAATTTGTTTGTTAAATAGCTTGAATGTCGAGAATGTCTGTTTGATGCACTATGAGTTAGAATCATTTGATTAAAAAAACTTATAAAAGTGCGACATAGAAAAACTAGCAAGTCTTATTGGTTTACTCCATAAGAAGACGAGCAAAGTGTTATGATCAGTAGTGGGAGTCTAATCTCCATTGACGAATCCAAGCATTCTTCTAAAGAATGGGATAGTTGTGTAAGAAGAAATCAAAGTCTTTCCAAGACAAGTTTGATTAAGTGATGAGTTGTACTCATTAAAATCTTATCATTGATGGGATAAGCGTTAGATACAATGAGTTGCACCTTAATGAAACTACCAGCATCAGCACCTTCTACAAAGCACGAGTTGTGGACTAGAGCGACTCTAGTCTAGCACATCTCAAGGTGTAATGTTGTTCCAACACATGTTGGAAAGGTATCCAAGAAATTGAGGTTGAGTACTGAGGTATGTTTTAAGGCTGTCCCAAATGATGTAAAGATATTAGTTCTGTAATCTTCAAAGATAGAGTTCTTGTATGAAGATTAAGAGATGAACTACAAGCCTAACAGCGTGATAACTCTCAAGATAAAGAGAGAGATATCAGATTTTCCATATTACCAAGGAGTCATACCATGAGAAACTTTTGCACTAATAAAATCAACTTCAGTACCTAAGATTGTAAGAACCATGTCATAGTGGGAGCGTTCCTAGGAACATAACTAGTTCATGGGTCTAAGAGTGTCGTAAGACTCAGTCTCAGATCAACTTGAACATAATCCCTTTAACTACAATGTAGTATTGGTTCATTTGGATATTCATCCTTAAAAAGTTGATAGATTCCAAACTACAATCTAAGATAGACAACATGTTTTGCAAGACTTGCAATACTACCTATAGGCTGTGTCAGTCAGTGGGAGCTAGTATATTTGCAAGTGTAAATGTGGATCTCAAAAGGCTAGAAAATGACAATGGGTTATGCCCAAAGAGAAATATCTTCTCGCGGTCGTTGTGCCAGGATTTGTTTGATCCTAATGTCTATCAGAACTTACATAAATTAGAATGTATGTATTATGATTGTCAAGACAACTTTCTATTAATAGAAGTCTTGAGGAGATCATCTACATAGAACATCCTAATGGGTATGTAATTAAGGGCAAGAAACACATGATTGGAAGCTTATGAAGACCTTTGTGGTCTTAGGCATGCATCTAAATCAAAGTACATGTGTTTTATCAAAATTGTCAAATGTTTGGATTTTGACTTTTGCCCATAGTAGTGCTGTAAGCACAAGGAAGTTGAAAGTGCATTAAATATGGTATTACCGGTACTCTACGATGATGAAATCTACAAAAGTTGTAAACAACTAAGATTGACATCTGGCGTAGGAAACTGGTTGTCTACCCAGTTTAAGATAAAGGATTTAAGAGAAACTAATTACATTCTAAGCATTCTAAGTCTTTAATATTGCTAGAAAGAATGTTGAGATTCTCTTAGGAATCTTATATCTATACATTGCTTGGAATATTTTAGCATTAGAAATTCCATGTAAAGGTTTTTACCTTTCAAGATGGAATTGTCTTGTCTCTAGTCAAGTGTCGTTTGACGCTTAGTGAGAACAAGAATTATGAGACTAGTTTTGGAGATAGATGTCTCATGTATGCTATGATGTG
Organism: Salvia hispanica; assembly: GCF_029641045.1. Lineage (NCBI taxonomy): Eukaryota > Viridiplantae > Streptophyta > Magnoliopsida > Lamiales > Lamiaceae > Salvia > Salvia hispanica. The sequence goes on along the minus strand of NC_142692.1, from coordinate 69,103,472 downwards.
TGCTAAGTTTGATATTAGTTGTGCTCTTGCATAGCAAGTATATATCATATTAACCATGGCAAAGGACTTTGATTGAGGTAAAGAATATACCATAGTGCTTGAGAAAGACTAAACGCTATATTCAAGTTTACCAGTCATTCATGTAATGTCCTTGGGGTTATACTGACTTAGTTTTATGACTAATCAGTGATCGAGTAAGTCATCCTCTAAGCATGTGTTAGGAGTATCTTCCTAAGAGCTTTAATCGTAAGTTTGAGTATGTCTATGAGTATTAGATTTTGTTATGATTACTCTAGTAAAGGCTAACTCAAGGGACACACGAGCTAATAAAGCTAAGCAATCATATAGAGAGATGAAATTAATTAAAGATCAAGTATGCAGCAAGACATTATGATGGAATAGATATGATCAGAGAACAACCAAGCAGATTTTTTCACAGTAAATGCCTTTGTGGCAACATGTTTACAAACATGATGTGAAATGAATGGTAGTTCGATATATCTGGAACCGAGACCTGCTTTGAGTATAAGTGGGAGATTGTTAGGTTTGGTATACTGAAAAACATGTTTCGAGCAAGTTAACGCGCGAATAGAATCTTGCTTGTATACGGAAAACTCTACAATCCACATTTAACCTGATTCAATATTATTCGAGCAGTTTCGCACGAATAGAATCAGTATATTATTACATTGTGTTTGTTTGTTGATGAGTCTCGTTATCATCAGGAAACTGGAACGATGGCCCAAACTGATCAGGAGCAAGGACCCCTCTAACCATCGTCTGCGGCCCATGGAAAAGAGGAAAATCATGGGGACTTTCAAGAATCATAAGAAAAAGAGAGTGACACCTCCGATGATGTACCACCTGAAATACCCAGCACAACAGCTACACAATGCACCACCCCAAGGAGGAGCCGAAGGAAGCAATGACACACCCCCACACTGACCAGTTAGTTTTTCTTTTAGATTTTCGTAATTTTTAGTTTCTTTTCTATGTGTGTCAGTTTTATGTTTATTTGTTAATATGTTTGTGATATCATGCGTAAACCCCTTTTCATAACACTTAGCCTATTTCATAGTCTAAGTGTGAGAAGGCTGGGGTTTACACCATATATGTGTTTAGGTTGTTTAGAAATTTTCATTATGTTATGTGATTTTGTTTGGTAAGTATTATATCTTCTCTCACTTAGCCTATTGCATAGTCTAAGTGTGAGAAGTTTTGATATATAGTATGTTTTGCATATCTTGTTTTTGTTCTACTTTGTCTATAGGTTCTTTATGTTAGTTACTCTTGCCCCACTTAGCCTATTGCATAGTCTAAGTGTGAGAAGTTTTCATATGTAGTATGTTTTCCATGTGTTATGTGTTTTTCTATGTTTTCTGTGTTTCTATGTGTTTGATACTAGCCATCATGTTTTCCACTTCACTGAGCTACTTGAGGGCAAGAAAGGATGAAGTGGGAGGGGGGGAACCTAATGGCCAGTATAACTGTATATATGTGTTGTCGCGTGTCGAGTTAGTCCCTAGTAGGTCAGTTTAGGTTACGTTTTTTTTAGGATATGTGTTGAATGAACGGGCTTAAAACTCAACTGTTTCAAACTGACGGTGAGGGGAATTGATGTAAATAAAGCATGCTAAACAATGGAAACCACCCCTTCCAGTAGATCCTAGTTAGTACAGATGATGCGAGTATGAGAGAAAAGCCCAAACTTAAGGCCAGATACGAAAGACCTCTTAAATGGTGAGTTAGAAGCCTAAAATTGGAACTTTTTTCCGTTAAATATATAAAAAAGAAGAGTGGCTGCCACATGATTTCTAGCGTGAAGTGACCGCGTGTAGCAAAATCCTAAGGGCAATAGGAAACCCCCCTGAAAAAAAAAGTCCCTTCCATAAGAACCCTTTTTCTAGCCCCTCACCTTTAAACCCCCCGATATAACCCACTGACCACCGGGACTGTGTGTATGAAAGGCATGGCAAAGAGCTACTGATCAAGAACAAGGGCAGAAAAACCAGCCGGTGAAAGGAGCAGGAAAAAATGAAGAAAACTGACCAGGAGGAAATACTTGGTCCCAAAAAAAAGGAATAAGGGTGGCAAAGCCACGAAAAAGAAAAAAAAAAGAAGAAAAAAATAGAGAAAATGGCCTGGAAAAAGTATCCGGGCCGCACAAAAAAAAAAGAGAAGAAGGAATAAAGGTGGCGAAGCCACAAAGGATGTCTACTGACTAGTTGGAAGCCAAATCGTGAAAAACATCAAGTCAAGCAAGAAGAGATGCCAAGCGCCCGAATACACACAGCTCCTCCGCATCAGAATAAAGTAGTGTTATTTTGAACCTTAGAGCCTTAGGAACATCCACCCCAAATGTTACAAGCCCAAAAAGCCCCGTTTCAAGCCAATAAAGACCCTCAGGAGCTGCACGTGAGATCTAAGTCTGAAGCATCTGTGGTTTAGCATTTTGAGGGAAACAGTCCTAACATCCCTGGTGAGGAATGAGTGACTGAGCGAATCTAGTGTTTGGCCGAGGGTTTGGGTAACCTTGACGAGCGGATGTACTGGCTAGGAAGGAAAAGGGGGGCGACGGAAGTTCGAGGCTGCTTACAGCCGGATTGAACTCAAACTTGAAGGGACATAATCCAATTTCGAGAAAGCTCAACTGTTACCCATGGAATAAGGTTTACAAAGCCTCCTGAAGTGGTCAATTATCACGAGTAACGAGAAAGTTATGACCTTTTTAATATTCTAAATAAATCCAAAGGCAGTAGCCTTTGGCCGTTTCTCAGAAAAACGACAGAGAGATAATCCAATTTCGAGAATGCCCAACTGTTACCCATGGAATAAGGTTTCCAAAGACTCCTGTAGTGGTCAATTATCACGAGTAACGAGAAAGTTATGGCCTTTTTAATATTCTAAATAAATCCAAAGGCTCCTTTGGCCGTTTCTCAGAAAAATGACAGAGAGATAATCCAATTTCGAGAATGCCCAACTGTTACCCATGGAATAAGGTTTCCAAAGCCTCCTGTAGTGGTCAATTATCATGAGTAACGAGAAATTTATGGCCTTTTTAATATTCTAAATAAATCCAAAGGCAGAAGCCTTTGGCCGTTTCTCAGAAAAACGAAAGAGAGATAATCCAATTTCGAGAATGCCCAACTGTTACCCATGGAATAAGGTTTCCAAAGCCTCCTGTAGTGGTCAATTATCACGAGTAACGAAAAAGTTATGGCCTTTTTAATATTCTAAATAAATCCAAAGGCAGTAGCCTTTGGCCTTTTCTAAGAAAAATCACAGAGAGATAATCCAATTTCGAGAATGCCCAACTGTTACCCATGGAATAAGGTTTCCAAAGACTCCTGTAGTGGTCAATTATCACGAGTAACGAGAAAGTTATGGCCTTTTTAATATTCTAAATAAATCCAAAGCCAGAAGCCTTTGGCCGTTTCTCAGAAAAACGACAGAGAGATAATCCAATTTTGAGAATGCCCAACTGTTACCCATGGAATAAGGTTTCCAAAGCCTCCTGTAGTGGTCAATTATCACGAGTAACGAGAAATTTATGGCCTTTTTAATATTATATATAAATCCAAAGGCAGAAGCCTTTGGCCGTTTCTCAGAAAAACGAAAGAGAGATAATCCAATTTCGAGAATGCCCAACTGTTACCCATGGAATAAGGTTTCCAAAGTCTCCTGTAGTGGCCAATTATCACGAGTAACGAAAAAGTTATGGCCTTTTTAATATTCTAAATAAATCCAAAGGCAGTAGCCTTTGGCCTTTTCTCAGAAAAATGACAGAGAGATAATCCAATTTCGAAAATGCCCAACTGTTACCCATGGAATAAGGTTTCCAAAGACTCCTGTAGTGGTCAATTATCACGAGTAACGAGAAAGTTATGGCCTTTTTAATATTCTAAATAATTCCAAAGGCAGTAGCCTTTGGCCGTTTCTCAGAAAGACGACAGAGAGATAATCCAATTTCGAGAATGCCCAACTATTACCCATGGAATAAGGTTTCCAAAGACTCCTGCAGTGGTCAATTATCACGAGTAACGAGAAAGTTATGGCCTTTTTAATATTCTAAATAAATCCAAAGGCTCCTTTGGCCGTTTCTCAGAAAAACGACAGAGAGATAATCCAATTTCGAGAAAGCCCAACTGTTACCCATGGAATAAGGTTTCCAAAGCCTCCTGTAGTGGTCAATTATCACGAGTAACGAGAAATTTATGGCCTTTTTAATATTCTAAATAAATCCAAAGGCAGAAGCCTTTGGCCGTTTCTCAGAAAAACGAAAGAGAGATAATCCAATTTCGAGAATGCCCAACTGTTACCCATGGAATAAGGTTTCCAAAGCCTCCTGTAGTGGTCAATTATCACGAGTAACGAAAAAGTTATGGCCTTTTTAATATTCTAAATAAATCCAAAGGCATTAGCCTTTGGCCTTTTCTCAAAAAAACGACAGAGAGATAATCCAATTTCGAGAATGCTCAACTTTTACCCATGAAATAAGGTTTCCAAAGCCTCCTGTAGTGGTCAATTATCACGAGTAACGAGAAAGTTATGGCCTTTTTAATATTCTAAATAAATCCAAAGGCAGAAGCCTTTGGCCGTTTCTCAGAAAAACGACAGAGAGATAATCCGATTTCGAGAATGCCCAACGGTTACCCATGGAATAAGGTTTCCAAAGACTCCTGTTGTGGTCAATTATCACGAGTAACGAGAAATTTATGGTCTTTTTAATATTCTAAATAAATCAAAAGACAGTAGCCTTTACCCGTTTTTCAGAAAAACGACGGTGAGATGATCCAATTTCGAGAAAGTCCAACTGTTACCTTTGGAATAAGGTTTCCAAAGCCTCTTGTAGTGGTCAATTATCACGAGTAACGAGAAAGTTATGGCCTTTTTAATATTCTAAATAAATCCAAAGGCAGTAGCCTTTGGCCGTTTCTCAGAAAAACGACAGAGAGATAATCCAATTTCGAGAATGCCCAAATGTTACCCATGGAATAAGGTTTCCAAAGACTCTTGCAGTGGTCAATTATCACGAGTAACGAGAAAGTTATGGCCTTTTTAATATTCTAAATAAATCCAAAGTCAGTAGTCTTTGGCAGTTTCTCAAAAAAACGACAGAGAGATAATCCAATTTCGAGAATGCCCAACTGTTACCCATGGAATAAGGTTTCCAAAGACTCCTGTAGTGGTCAATTATCACGAGTAACGAGAAAGTTATGGCCTTTTTAATATTCTAAATAAATCCAAAGCCAGAAGCCTTTGGCCGTTTCTCAGAAAAACGACAGAGAGATAATCCAATTTCGAGAATGCCCAACTGTTACCCATGGAATAAGGTTTCCAAAGCCTCCTGTAGTGGTCAATTATCACGAGTAACGAGAAATTTATGGCCTTTTTAATATTCTATATAAATCCAAAGGCAGAAGCCTTTGGCCGTTTCTCAGAAAAACGAAAGAGAGATAATCCAATTTCGAGAATGCCCAACTGTTACCCATGGAATAAGGTTTCCAAAGCCTCCTGTAGTGGTCAATTATCACGAGTAACGAAAAAGTTATGGCCTTTTTAATATTCTAAATAAATCCAAAGGCAGTAGCCTTTGGCCTTTTCTAAGAAAAATCACAGAGAGATAATCCAATTTCGAGAATGCCCAACTGTTACCCATGGAATAAGGTTTCCAAAGACTCCTGTAGTGGTCAATTATCACGAGTAACGAGAAAGTTATGGCCTTTTTAATATTCTAAATAAATCCAAAGCCAGAAGCCTTTGGCCGTTTCTCAGAAAAACGACAGAGAGATAATCCAATTTTGAGAATGCCCAACTGTTACCCATGGAATAAGGTTTCCAAAGCCTCCTGTAGTGGTCAATTATCACGAGTAACGAGAAATTTATGGCCTTTTTAATATTATATATAAATCCAAAGGCAGAAGCCTTTGGCCGTTTCTCAGAAAAACGAAAGAGAGATAATCCAATTTCGAGAATGCCCAACTGTTACCCATGGAATAAGGTTTCCAAAGTCTCCTGTAGTGGCCAATTATCACGAGTAACGAAAAAGTTATGGCCTTTTTAATATTCTAAATAAATCCAAAGGCAGTAGCCTTTGGCCTTTTCTCAGAAAAATGACAGAGAGATAATCCAATTTCGAAAATGCCCAACTGTTACCCATGGAATAAGGTTTCCAAAGACTCCTGTAGTGGTCAATTATCACGAGTAACGAGAAAGTTATGGCCTTTTTAATATTCTAAATAATTCCAAAGGCAGTAGCCTTTGGCCGTTTCTCAGAAAGACGACAGAGAGATAATCCAATTTCGAGAATGCCCAACTATTACCCATGGAATAAGGTTTCCAAAGACTCCTGCAGTGGTCAATTATCACGAGTAACGAGAAAGTTATGGCCTTTTTAATATTCTAAATAAATCCAAAGGCTCCTTTGGCCGTTTCTCAGAAAAACGACAGAGAGATAATCCAATTTCGAGAAAGCCCAACTGTTACCCATGGAATAAGGTTTCCAAAGCCTCCTGTAGTGGTCAATTATCACGAGTAACGAGAAATTTATGGCCTTTTTAATATTCTAAATAAATCCAAAGGCAGAAGCCTTTGGCCGTTTCTCAGAAAAACGAAAGAGAGATAATCCAATTTCGAGAATGCCCAACTGTTACCCATGGAATAAGGTTTCCAAAGCCTCCTGTAGTGGTCAATTATCACGAGTAACGAAAAAGTTATGGCCTTTTTAATATTCTAAATAAATCCAAAGGCATTAGCCTTTGGCCTTTTCTCAAAAAAACGACAGAGAGATAATCCAATTTCGAGAATGCTCAACTTTTACCCATGAAATAAGGTTTCCAAAGCCTCCTGTAGTGGTCAATTATCACGAGTAACGAGAAAGTTATGGCCTTTTTAATATTCTAAATAAATCCAAAGGCAGAAGCCTTTGGCCGTTTCTCAGAAAAACGACAGAGAGATAATCCGATTTCGAGAATGCCCAACGGTTACCCATGGAATAAGGTTTCCAAAGACTCCTGTTGTGGTCAATTATCACGAGTAACGAGAAATTTATGGTCTTTTTAATATTCTAAATAAATCAAAAGACAGTAGCCTTTACCCGTTTTTCAGAAAAACGACGGTGAGATGATCCAATTTCGAGAAAGTCCAACTGTTACCTTTGGAATAAGGTTTCCAAAGCCTCTTGTAGTGGTCAATTATCACGAGTAACGAGAAAGTTATGGCCTTTTTAATATTCTAAATAAATCCAAAGGCAGTAGCCTTTGGCCGTTTCTCAGAAAAACGACAGAGAGATAATCCAATTTCGAGAATGCCCAAATGTTACCCATGGAATAAGGTTTCCAAAGACTCTTGCAGTGGTCAATTATCACGAGTAACGAGAAAGTTATGGCCTTTTTAATATTCTAAATAAATCCAAAGTCAGTAGTCTTTGGCAGTTTCTCAAAAAAACGACAGAGAGATAATCCAATTTCGAGAATGCCCAACTGTTACCCATGGAATAAGGTTTCCAAAGACTCCTGTAGTGGTCAATTATCACGAGTAACGAGAAAGTTATGGCCTTTTTAATATTCTAAATAAATCCAAAGCCAGAAGCCTTTGGCCGTTTCTCAGAAAAACGACAGAGAGATAATCCAATTTCGAGAATGCCCAACTGTTACCCATGGAATAAGGTTTCCAAAGCCTCCTGTAGTGGTCAATTATCACGAGTAACGAGAAATTTATGGCCTTTTTAATATTCTATATAAATCCAAAGGCAGAAGCCTTTGGCCGTTTCTCAGAAAAACGAAAGAGAGATAATCCAATTTCGAGAATGCCCAACTGTTACCCATGGAATAAGGTTTCCAAAGTCTCCTGTAGTGGCCAATTATCACGAGTAACGAAAAAGTTATGGCCTTTTTAATATTCTAAATAAATCCAAAGGCAGTAGCCTTTGGCCTTTTCTCAGAAAAATGACAGAGAGATAATCCAATTTCGAAAATGCCCAACTGTTACCCATGGAATAAGGTTTCCAAAGACTCCTGTAGTGGTCAATTATCACGAGTAACGAGAAAGTTATGGCCTTTTTAATATTCTAAATAATTCCAAAGGCAGTAGCCTTTGGCCGTTTCTCAGAAAGACGACAGAGAGATAATCCAATTTCGAGAATGCCCAACTATTACCCATGGAATAAGGTTTCCAAAGACTCCTGCAGTGGTCAATTATCACGAGTAACGAGAAAGTTATGGCCTTTTTAATATTCTAAATAAATCCAAAGGCTCCTTTGGCCGTTTCTCAGAAAAACGACAGAGAGATAATCCAATTTCGAGAAAGCCCAACTGTTACCCATGGAATAAGGTTTCCAAAGCCTCCTGTAGTGGTCAATTATCACGAGTAACGAGAAATTTATGGCCTTTTTAATATTCTAAATAAATCCAAAGGCAGAAGCCTTTGGCCGTTTCTCAGAAAAACGAAAGAGAGATAATCCAATTTCGAGAATGCCCAACTGTTACCCATGGAATAAGGTTTCCAAAGCCTCCTGTAGTGGTCAATTATCACGAGTAACGAAAAAGTTATGGCCTTTTTAATATTCTAAATAAATCCAAAGGCATTAGCCTTTGGCCTTTTCTCAAAAAAACGACAGAGAGATAATCCAATTTCGAGAATGCTCAACTTTTACCCATGAAATAAGGTTTCCAAAGCCTCCTGTAGTGGTCAATTATCACGAGTAACGAGAAAGTTATGGCCTTTTTAATATTCTAAATAAATCCAAAGGTAGAAGCCTTTGGCCGTTTCTCAGAAAAACGACAGAGAGATAATCCGATTTCGAGAATGCCCAACGGTTACCCATGGAATAAGGTTTCCAAAGACTCCTGTTGTGGTCAATTATCACGAGTAACGAGAAATTTATGGTCTTTTTAATATTCTAAATAAATCAAAAGACAGTAGCCTTTACCCGTTTTTCAGAAAAACGACGGTGAGATGATCCAATTTCGAGAAAGTCCAACTGTTACCTTTGGAATAAGGTTTCCAAAGCCTCTTGTAGTGGTCAATTATCACGAGTAACGAGAAAGTTATGGCCTTTTTAATATTCTAAATAAATCCAAAGGCAGTAGCCTTTGGCCGTTTCTCAGAAAAACGACAGAGAGATAATCCAATTTCGAGAATGCCCAAATGTTACCCATGGAATAAGGTTTCCAAAGACTCTTGCAGTGGTCAATTATCACGAGTAACGAGAAAGTTATGGCCTTTTTAATATTCTAAATAAATCCAAAGTCAGTAGTCTTTGGCAGTTTCTCAAAAAAACGACAGAGAGATAATCCAATTTCGAGAATGCCCAACTGTTACCCATGGAATAAGGTTTCCAAAGACTCCTGTAGTGGTCAATTATCACGAGTAACGAGAAAGTTATGGCCTTTTTAATATTCTAAATAAATCCAAAGCCAGAAGCCTTTGGCCGTTTCTCAGAAAAACGACAGAGAGATAATCCAATTTCGAGAATGCCCAACTGTTACCCATGGAATAAGGTTTCCAAAGCCTCCTGTAGTGGTCAATTATCACGAGTAACGAGAAATTTATGGCCTTTTTAATATTCTATATAAATCCAAAGGCAGAAGCCTTTGGCCGTTTCTCAGAAAAACGAAAGAGAGATAATCCAATTTCGAGAATGCCCAACTGTTACCCATGGAATAAGGTTTCCAAAGTCTCCTGTAGTGGCCAATTATCACGAGTAACGAAAAAGTTATGGCCTTTTTAATATTCTAAATAAATCCAAAGGCAGTAGCCTTTGGCCTTTTCTCAGAAAAATGACAGAGAGATAATCCAATTTCGAAAATGCCCAACTGTTACCCATGGAATAAGGTTTCCAAAGACTCCTGTAGTGGTCAATTATCACGAGTAACGAGAAAGTTATGGCCTTTTTAATATTCTAAATAATTCCAAAGGCAGTAGCCTTTGGCCGTTTCTCAGAAAGACGACAGAGAGATAATCCAATTTCGAGAATGCCCAACTATTACCCATGGAATAAGGTTTCCAAAGACTCCTGCAGTGGTCAATTATCACGAGTAACGAGAAAGTTATGGCCTTTTTAATATTCTAAATAAATCCAAAGGCTCCTTTGGCCGTTTCTCAGAAAAACGACAGAGAGATAATCCAATTTCGAGAAAGCCCAACTGTTACCCATGGAATAAGGTTTCCAAAGCCTCCTGTAGTGGTCAATTATCACGAGTAACGAGAAATTTATGGCCTTTTTAATATTCTAAATAAATCCAAAGGCAGAAGCCTTTGGCCGTTTCTCAGAAAAACGAAAGAGAGATAATCCAATTTCGAGAATGCCCAACTGTTACCCATGGAATAAGGTTTCCAAAGCCTCCTGTAGTGGTCAATTATCACGAGTAACGAAAAAGTTATGGCCTTTTTAATATTCTAAATAAATCCAAAGGCATTAGCCTTTGGCCTTTTCTCAAAAAAACGACAGAGAGATAATCCAATTTCGAGAATGCTCAACTTTTACCCATGAAATAAGGTTTCCAAAGCCTCCTGTAGTGGTCAATTATCACGAGTAACGAGAAAGTTATGGCCTTTTTAATATTCTAAATAAATCCAAAGGCAGAAGCCTTTGGCCGTTTCTCAGAAAAACGACAGAGAGATAATCCGATTTCGAGAATGCCCAACGGTTACCCATGGAATAAGGTTTCCAAAGACTCCTGTTGTGGTCAATTATCACGAGTAACGAGAAATTTATGGTCTTTTTAATATTCTAAATAAATCAAAAGACAGTAGCCTTTACCCGTTTTTCAGAAAAACGACGGTGAGATGATCCAATTTCGAGAAAGTCCAACTGTTACCTTTGGAATAAGGTTTCCAAAGCCTCTTGTAGTGGTCAATTATCACGAGTAACGAGAAAGTTATGGCCTTTTTAATATTCTAAATAAATCCAAAGGCAGTAGCCTTTGGCCGTTTCTCAGAAAAACGACAGAGAGATAATCCAATTTCGAGAATGCCCAAATGTTACCCATGGAATAAGGTTTCCAAAGACTCTTGCAGTGGTCAATTATCACGAGTAACGAGAAAGTTATGGCCTTTTTAATATTCTAAATAAATCCAAAGTCAGTAGTCTTTGGCAGTTTCTCAAAAAAACGACAGAGAGATAAACCAATTTCGAGAATGCCCAACTGTTACCCATGGAATAAGGTTTCCAAAGACTCCTACAGTGGTCAATTATCACGAGTAACGAGAAAGTTATTGCCTTTTTAATATTCTAAATAAATCCAAAGTCAGTAGCCTTTGGCCGTTTCTCATAAAAACGACAGAGAGATAATCCAATTTCGAGAATGCTCAACTGTTACCCATGGAATAAGGTTTCCAAAGCCTCCTGTAGTGGTCAATTATCACGAGTAACGAGAAAGTTATGGACTTTTTAATATTTTAAATAAATCCAAAGGCAGTAGCCTTTGGCTGTTTCTCAGAAAAACGACAGAGAGATAATCCAATTTCGAGAATGCCCAACTGTTACCCATGGAATAAGGTTTCCAAAGACTCCTGTAGTGGTCAATTATCACGAGTAACGAGAAAGTTATGGCCTTTTTAATATTCTAAATAAATCCAAAGGCAGTAGCCTTTGGCCTTTTCTCAGAAAAATGACAGAGAGATAATCCAATTTCGAAAATGCCCAACTGTTACCCATGGAATAAGGTTTCCAAAGACTCCTGTAGTGGTCAATTATCACGAGTAACGAGAAAGTTATGGCCTTTTTAATATTCTAAATAATTCCAAAGGCAGTAGCCTTTGGCCGTTTCTCAGAAAGACGACAGAGAGATAATCCAATTTCGAGAATGCCCAACTATTACCCATGGAATAAAGTTTCCAAAGACTCCTGCAGTGGTCAATTATCACGAGTAACGAGAAAGTTATGGCCTTTTTAATATTCTAAATAAATCCAAAGGCTCCTTTGGCCGTTTCTCAGAAAAACGACAGAGAGATAATCCAATTTCGAGAAAGCCCAACTGTTACCCATGGAATAAGGTTTCCAAAGCCTCCTGTAGTGGTCAATTATCACGAGTAACGAGAAATTTATGGCCTTTTTAATATTCTAAATAAATCCAAAGGCAGAAGCCTTTGGCCGTTTCTCAGAAAAACGAAAGAGAGATAATCCAATTTCGAGAATGCCCAACTGTTACCCATGGAATAAGGTTTCCAAAGCCTCCTGTAGTGGTCAATTATCACGAGTAACGAAAAAGTTATGGCCTTTTTAATATTCTAAATAAATCCAAAGGCATTAGCCTTTGGCCTTTTCTCAAAAAAACGACAGAGAGATAATCCAATTTCGAGAATGCTCAACTTTTACCCATGAAATAAGGTTTCCAAAGCCTCCTGTAGTGGTCAATTATCACGAGTAACGAGAAAGTTATGGCCTTTTTAATATTCTAAATAAATCCAAAGGCAGAAGCCTTTGGCCGTTTCTCAGAAAAACGACAGAGAGATAATCCGATTTCGAGAATGCCCAACGGTTACCCATGGAATAAGGTTTCCAAAGACTCCTGTTGTGGTCAATTATCACGAGTAACGAGAAATTTATGGTCTTTTTAATATTCTAAATAAATCAAAAGACAGTAGCCTTTACCCGTTTTTCAGAAAAACGACGGTGAGATGATCCAATTTCGAGAAAGTCCAACTGTTACCTTTGGAATAAGGTTTCCAAAGCCTCTTGTAGTGGTCAATTATCACGAGTAACGAGAAAGTTATGGCCTTTTTAATATTCTAAATAAATCCAAAGGCAGTAGCCTTTGGCCGTTTCTCAGAAAAACGACAGAGAGATAATCCAATTTCGAGAATGCCCAAATGTTACCCATGGAATAAGGTTTCCAAAGACTCTTGCAGTGGTCAATTATCACGAGTAACGAGAAAGTTATGGCCTTTTTAATATTCTAAATAAATCCAAAGTCAGTAGTCTTTGGCAGTTTCTCAAAAAAACGACAGAGAGATAAACCAATTTCGAGAATGCCCAACTGTTACCCATGGAATAAGGTTTCCAAAGACTCCTACAGTGGTCAATTATCACGAGTAACGAGAAAGTTATTGCCTTTTTAATATTCTAAATAAATCCAAAGTCAGTAGCCTTTGGCCGTTTCTCATAAAAACGACAGAGAGATAATCCAATTTCGAGAATGCTCAACTGTTACCCATGGAATAAGGTTTCCAAAGCCTCCTGTAGTGGTCAATTATCACGAGTAACGAGAAAGTTATGGACTTTTTAATATTTTAAATAAATCCAAAGGCAGTAGCCTTTGGCCGTTTCTCAGAAAAACGACAGAGAGATAATCCAATTTCGAGAATGCCCAACTGTTACCCATGGAATAAGGTTTCCAAAGACTCCTGTAGTGGTCAATTATCACGAGTAACGAGAAAGTTATGGCCTTTTTAATATTCTAAATAAATCCAAAGGCAGTAGCCTTTGGCCTTTTCTCAGAAAAATGACAGAGAGATAATCCAATTTCGAAAATGCCCAACTGTTACCCATGGAATAAGGTTTCCAAAGACTCCTGTAGTGGTCAATTATCACGAGTAACGAGAAAGTTATGGCCTTTTTAATATTCTAAATAATTCCAAAGGCAGTAGCCTTTGGCCGTTTCTCAGAAAGACGACAGAGAGATAATCCAATTTCGAGAATGCCCAACTATTACCCATGGAATAAAGTTTCCAAAGACTCCTGCAGTGGTCAATTATCACGAGTAACGAGAAAGTTATGGCCTTTTTAATATTCTAAATAAATCCAAAGGCTCCTTTGGCCGTTTCTCAGAAAAACGACAGAGAGATAATCCAATTTCGAGAAAGCCCAACTGTTACCCATGGAATAAGGTTTCCAAAGCCTCCTGTAGTGGTCAATTATCACGAGTAACGAGAAATTTATGGCCTTTTTAATATTCTAAATAAATCCAAAGGCAGAAGCCTTTGGCCGTTTCTCAGAAAAACGAAAGAGAGATAATCCAATTTCGAGAATGCCCAACTGTTACCCATGGAATAAGGTTTCCAAAGCCTCCTGTAGTGGTCAATTATCACGAGTAACGAAAAAGTTATGGCCTTTTTAATATTCTAAATAAATCCAAAGGCATTAGCCTTTGGCCTTTTCTCAAAAAAACGACAGAGAGATAATCCAATTTCGAGAATGCTCAACTTTTACCCATGAAATAAGGTTTCCAAAGCCTCCTGTAGTGGTCAATTATCACGAGTAACGAGAAAGTTATGGCCTTTTTAATATTCTAAATAAATCCAAAGGCAGAAGCCTTTGGCCGTTTCTCAGAAAAACGACAGAGAGATAATCCGATTTCGAGAATGCCCAACGGTTACCCATGGAATAAGGTTTCCAAAGACTCCTGTTGTGGTCAATTATCACGAGTAACGAGAAATTTATGGTCTTTTTAATATTCTAAATAAATCAAAAGACAGTAGCCTTTACCCGTTTTTCAGAAAAACGACGGTGAGATGATCCAATTTCGAGAAAGTCCAACTGTTACCTTTGGAATAAGGTTTCCAAAGCCTCTTGTAGTGGTCAATTATCACGAGTAACGAGAAAGTTATGGCCTTTTTAATATTCTAAATAAATCCAAAGGCAGTAGCCTTTGGCCGTTTCTCAGAAAAACGACAGAGAGATAATCCAATTTCGAGAATGCCCAAATGTTACCCATGGAATAAGGTTTCCAAAGACTCTTGCAGTGGTCAATTATCACGAGTAACGAGAAAGTTATGGCCTTTTTAATATTCTAAATAAATCCAAAGTCAATAGTCTTTGGCAGTTTCTCAAAAAAACGACAGAGAGATAAACCAATTTCGAGAATGCCCAACTGTTACCCATGGAATAAGGTTTCCAAAGACTCCTACAGTGGTCAATTATCACGAGTAACGAGAAAGTTATTGCCTTTTTAATATTCTAAATAAATCCAAAGTCAGTAGCCTTTGGCCGTTTCTCATAAAAACGACAGAGAGATAATCCAATTTCGAGAATGCTCAACTGTTACCCATGGAATAAGGTTTCCAAAGCCTCCTGTAGTGGTCAATTATCACGAGTAACGAGAAAGTTATGGACTTTTTAATATTTTAAATAAATCCAAAGGCAGTAGCCTTTGGCCGTTTCTCAGAAAAACGACAGAGAGATAATCCAATTTCGAGAATGCCCAACTGTTACCCATGGAATAAGGTTTCCAAAGACTCCTGTAGTGGTCAATTATCACGAGTAACGAGAAAGTTATGGCCTTTTTAATATTCTAAATAAATCCAAAGTCAATAGTCTTTGGCCGTTTCTCAGAAAAACGACAGAGAGATAAACCAATTTCGAGAATGCCCAACTGTTACCCATGGAATAAGGTTCCCAAAGACTCCTGCAGTGGTCAATTATCACGAGTAACGAGAAAGTTATTGCCTTTTTAATATTCTAAATAAATCCAAAGTCAGTAGCCTTTGGCCGTTTCTCAGAAAAACGACAGAGAGATAATCCAATTTCGAGAATGCTCAACTGTTACCCATGGAATAAGGTTTCCAAAGCCTCCTGTAGTGGTCAATTATCACGAGTAACGAGAAAGTTATGGCCTTTTTAATATTCTAAATAAATCCAAAGGCAGTAGCCTATGGCCTTTTCTCAGAAAAATGACAGAGAGATAATCCAATTTCGAAAATGCCCAACTGTTACCCATGGAATAAGGTTTCCAAAGACTCCTGTAGTGGTCAATTATCACGAGTAACGAGAAAGTTATGGCCTTTTTAATATTCTAAATAATTCCAAAGGCAGTAGCCTTTGGCCGTTTCTCAGAAAGACGACAGAGAGATAATCCAATTTCGAGAATGCCCAACTGTTACCCATGGAATAAGGTTTCCAAAGACTCCTGCAGTGGTCAATTATCACGAGTAACGAGAAAGTTATGGCCTTTTTAATATTCTAAATAAATCCAAAGGCTCCTTTGGCCGTTTCTCAGAAAAACGACAGAGAGATAATCCAATTTCGAGAATGCCCAACTGTTACCCATGGAATAAGGTTTCCAAAGCCTCCTGTAGTGGTCAATTATCACGAGTAACGAGAAATTTATGGCCTTTTTAATATTCTAAATAAATCCAAAGGCAGAAGCCTTTGGCCGTTTCTCAGAAAAACGAAAGAGAGATAATCCAATTTCGAGAATGCCCAACTGTTACCCATGGAATAAGGTTTCCAAAGCCTCCTGTAGTGGTCAATTATCACGAGTAACGAAAAAGTTATGGCCTTTTTAATATTCTAAATAAATCCAAAGGCATTAGCCTTTGGCCTTTTCTCAGAAAAACGACAGAGAGATAATCCAATTTCGAGAATGCTCAACTTTTACCCATGAAATAAGGTTTCCAAAGCCTCCTGTAGTGGTCAATTATCACGAGTAACGAGAAAGTTATGGCCTTTTTAATATTCTAAATAAATCCAAAGGAAGAAGCCTTTGGCCGTTTCTCAGAAAAACGACAGAGAGATAATCCGATTTCGAGAATGCCCAACGGTTACCCATGGAATAAGGTTTCCAAAGACTCCTGTTGTGGTCAATTATCACGAGTAACGAGAAATTTATGGTCTTTTTAATATTCTAAATAAATCAAAAGACAGTAGCCTTTACCCGTTTTTCAGAAAAACGACGGTGAGATGATCCAATTTCGAGAAAGTCCAACTGTTACCCTTGGAATAAGGTTTCCAAAGCCTCTTGTAGTGGTCAATTATCACGAGTAACGAGAAAGTTATGGCCTTTTTAATATTCTAAATAAATCCAAAGGCAGTAACCTTTGGCCGTTTCTCAGAAAAACGACAGAGAGATAATCCAATTTCGAGAATGCCCAAATGTTACCCATGGAATAAGGTTTCCAAAGACTCTTGCAGTGGTCAATTATCACGAGTAACGAGAAAGTTATGGCCTTTTTAATATTCTAAATAAATCCAAAGTCAGTAGTCTTTGGCAGTTTCTCAAAAAAACGACAGAGAGATAAACCAATTTCGAGAATGCCCAACTGTTACCCATGGAATAAGGTTTCCAAAGACTCCTACAGTGGTCAATTATCACGAGTAACGAGAAAGTTATTGCCTTTTTAATATTCTAAATAAATCCAAAGTCAGTAGCCTTTGGCCGTTTCTCAGAAAAACGACAGAGAGATAATCCAATTTCGAGAATGCTCAACTGTTACCCATGGAATAAGGTTTCCAAAGCCTCCTGTAGTGGTCAATTATCACGAGTAACGAGAAAGTTATGGACTTTTTAATATTTTAAATAAATCCAAAGGCAGTAGCCTTTGGCCGTTTCTTAGAAAAACGACAGAGAGATAATCCAATTTCGAGAATGCCCAACTGTTACCCATGGAATAAGGTTTCCAAAGACTCCTGTAGTGGTCAATTATCACGAGTAACGAGAAAGTTATGGCCTTTTTAATATTCTAAATAAATCCAAAGTCAATAGTCTTTGGCCGTTTCTCAGAAAAACGACAGAGAGATAAACCAATTTCGAGAATGCCCAACTGTTACCCATGGAATAAGGTTTCCAAAGACTCCTGCAGTGGTCAATTATCACAAGTAACGAGAAAGTTATTGCCTTTTTAATATTCTAAATAAATCCAAAGTCAGTAGCCTTTGGCCGTTTCTCAGAAAAACGACAGAGAGATAATCCAATTTCGAGAATGCTCAACTGTTACCCATGGAATAAGGTTTCCAAAGCCTCCTGTAGTGGTCAATTATCACGAGTAACGAGAAAGTTATGGACTTTTTAATATTTTAAATAAATCCAAAGGCAGTAGCCTTTGGCCGTTTCTCAGAAAAACGACAGAGAGATAATCCAATTTCGAGAATGCCCAACTGTTACCCATGGAATAAGGTTTCCAAAGACTCCTGTAGTGGTCAATTATCACGAGTAACTAGAAAGTTATGGCCTTTTTAATATTCTAAATAAATCCAAAGGCTCCATTGGCAGTTTCTCAGAAAAACGACAGAGAGATAATCCAATTTCGAGAATGCCCAACTGTTACCCATGGAAAAAGGTTTCCAAGGACTCCTGCAGTGGTCAATTATCACGAGTAACGAGAAAGTTATAGCCTTTTTAATATTCTAAATAAATCCAAAGTTAGTAGCCTTTGGCCGTTTCTCAGAAAAACGAAAGAGAGATAATCCAATTTCGAGAATGCTCAACTGTTATCCATGGAATAAGGTTTCCAAAGCCTCCTGTAGTGGTCAATTATCACGAGTAACGAGAAAGTTATGGCCTTAATATTCTAAATAAATCCAAAGGCAGTAGCCTTTGGCCGTTTCTCAGAAAAACGACCGAGAGATAATCCAATTTCGAGAATGCCCAACTGTTACCCATGGAATAAGGTTTCCAAAGACTTCTGTAGTGGACAATTATCACGAGTAACGAGAAAGTTATGGCCTTTTTAATATTCTAAATAAATCCAAAGGCTCCTTTGGCCGTTTCTCAGAAAAACGACAGAGAGATAATCCAATTTCGAAAATGCGCAACTGTTACCCATGGAATAAAGTTTCCAAAGCCTCCTGTAGTGGTCAATTATCACGAGTAACGAAAAAGTTATGGCCTTTTTAATATTCTAAATAAATCCAAAGGCAGTAGCCTTTGGCCTTTTCTCAGAAAAACGACAGAGTGATAATCCAATTTCGAGAATGCTCAACTGTTACTCATGGAATAAGGTTTCCAAAGCCTCCTGTAGTGGTCAATTATCACGAGTAACGAGAAAGTTATGGCCTTTTTAATATTCTAAATAAATCCAAAGACAGTAGCCTTTGGCCGTCTTTCAGAAAAACGACGGTGAGATAATCCAATTTCGAGAAAGTCCAACTGTTACCCATAGAAAAAGGTTTCCAATGCCTCCTATAATGGTCAATTATCACGAGTAACGAGAAAGTTATGGCCTTTTTAATATTCTAAATAAATCCAAAGGCAGTAGCCTTTGGCCGTTTCTCAGAAAAACGACAAAGAGATAATCCAATTTCGAGAATGCCCAACTGTTACCCATGGACCTAGGTTTCAAAAAGGCTCCTGTAGTGGTCAATTATCACGAGTAACGAGAAAATTATTGTCTTTTTAATATTCTAAATAAATCAAAAGACAGTAGCCTTTGCCCGTTTTTCAGAAAAACGACGGTGAGATGATCCAATTTCGAGAAAGTCCAACTGTTACCCATGGAATAAGGTTTCCAAAGCCTCCTGTAGTGGTCAATTATCACGAGTAACGAGAAAGTTATGGCCTTTTTAATATTCTAAATATATCCAAAGGCAGTAGCCTTTGGCCGTTTCTCAGAAAAACGACAGAGAGATAATCCAATTTCGAGATTGCCCAACTGTTACCCATGGAATAAGGTTTCCAAAGGCTCCTGCAGTGGTCAATTATCACGAGTAACGAGAAATTTATGGCCTTTTTAATATTCTAAATAAATCCAAAGTCAGTAGCCTTTGGCCGTTTCTCAGAAAAACGACAGAGAGATAATCCAATTTCGAGAATGCTCAACTGTTACCCATGGAATAAGGTTTCCAAAGCCTCCTGTAGTGGTCAATTATCATGAGTAACGAGAAAGTTATGGCCTTTTTAATATTCTAAATAAATCCAAAGGCAGTAGCCTTTGGCCGTTTCTCAGAAAAACGACAGAGAGATAATCCAATTTCGAGAATGCCCAACTGTTACCCATGGAATAAGGTTACCAAAGACTCCTATAGTGGTCAATTATCACGAGTAACGAGAAAATTATGGTCTTTTTAATATTCTAAATAAATCCAAAGACAGTAGCCTTTGGCCGTCTTTCAGAAAAACGACGGTGAGATAATCCAATTTCGAGAAAGTCCAACTTTTACCCATAGAATAAGGTTTCCAAAGCCTCCTATAATGGTCAATTATCACGAGTAACGAGAAAATTATGGTCTTTTTAATATTCTAAATAAATCCAAAGACAGTAGCCTTTGGCCGTTTCTCAGATAAACGACAGAGAAATAATCCAATTTCGAGAATGCCCAACTGTTACCCATGTAATAAGGTTTCCAAAGCCTCCTGTAGTGGTCAATTATCACGAGTAACGAGAAAGTTATGGCTTTTTTAATATTCTAAATAAATCCAAAGGCAATAGCCTTTGGCCGTTTCTCAGAAAAATGACAGAGATATAATCCAATTTCGAGAATGCTCAACTGTTACCCATGGAATAAGTTTTCCAAAACCTCCTGTAGTGGTCAATTATCACGAGTAACGAGAAAGTTATGGCCTTTTTAATATTCTAAATAAATCCAAAGGCAGTAGCCTTTGGCCGTTTCTCAGAAAAACGATAAAGAGATAATCCAATTTCGAGAATGCTCAACTGTTACCCATGGAATAAGGTTTCCAAAGACTCCTGTAGTGGTCAACTATCACGAGTAACGAGAAAGTTATGGCCTTTTTAATATTCTAAATTAATCCAAAGGCAGCAGCCTTTTGCCGTTTCTCACAAAATTGACGGAGAGATAATCCAATTTCGAGAATGCCCAACTGTTACCCATGGAATAAGGTTTACGAAGCCTCCTGTAGTGGTCAATTATCACGAGTAATGAGAAAGTTATGACCTTTTTAATATTCTAAATAAATCCAAAGGCAGGCTGCCTTTGGAAGTTTCTCACAAAAACGACGGAGAGATAATCCAATTTCGAGAATGTCAACTGTTACCTATGGAATAAGGTTTCCAGAGCCTCCTGTAGTGGTCAATTATCACGAGTAACGAGAAAGTTATGGCCTTTCTAATATTCTAAATAAATCCAAAGGCAGTAGCCTTTGGCCGTTTCTCAGAAAAACGACCGAGAGATAATCCAATTTCGAGAATGCCCAACTGTTACCCATGGAATAAGGTTTCCAAAGACTCCTGTAGTGGACAATTATCACGAGTAACGAGAAAGTTATGGCCTTTTTAATATTCTAAATAAATCCAAAGGCTCCATTGGCAGTTTCTCAGAAAAACGACAGAGAGATAATCCAATTTCGAAAATGCGCAACTGTTACCCATGGAATAAGGTTTCCAAGGACTCCTGCAGTGGTCAATTATCACGAGTAACGAGAAAGTTATGGCCTTTTTAATATTCTAAATAAATCCAAAGTTAGTAGCCTTTGGCCGTTTCTCAGAAAAACGAAAGAGAGATAATCCAATTTCGAGAATGCTCAACTGTTATCCATGGAATAAGGTTTCCAAAGCCTCCTGTAGTGGTCAATTATCACGAGTAACGAGAAAGTTATGGCCTTTTTAATATTCTAAATAAATCCAAAGGCAGTAGCCTTTGGCCGTTTCTCAGAAAAACGACCGAGAGATAATCCAATTTCGAGAATGCCCAACTGTTACCCATGGAATAAGGTTTCCAAAGACTCCTGTAGTGGACAATTATCACGAGTAACGAGAAAGTTATGGCCTTTTTAATATTCTAAATAAATCCAAAGGCTCCTTTGGCCGTTTCTCAGAAAAACGACAGAGAGATAATCCAATTTCGAAAATGCGCAACTGTTACCCATGGAATAAGGTTTCCAAAGCCTCCTGTAGTGGTCAATTATCACGAGTAACGAAAAAGTTATGGCCTTTTTAATATTCTAAATAAATCCAAAGGCAGTAGCCTTTGGCCTTTTCTCAGAAAAACTACAGAGTGATAATCCAATTTCGAGAATGCTCAACTGTTACCCATGGAATAAGGTTTCCAAAGCCTCCTGTAGTGGTCAATTATCACGAGTAACGAGAAAGTTATGGCCTTTTTAATATTCTAAATAAATCCATAGAACGTAGCCTTTGGCCGTTTCTCAGAAAAACGAAAGAGAGATAATCCAATTTCGAGAATGCCCAACTGTTACCCATGGAATAAGGTTTCCAAAGACTCCTGTAGTGCTCGATTATCACGAGTAACGAGAAAATTATGGCCTTTTTAATATTCTAAATAAATCCAAAGACAGTAGCCTTTGGCCGTCTTTCAGAAAAACGACGGTGAGATAATCCAATTTCGAGAATGTCCAACTGTTACCCAAAGAATAAGGTTTCCAAAGCCTCCTATAGTGGTCAATTATCACGAGTAACGAGAAAGTTATGGCCTTTTTAATATTCTAAATAAATCCAAAGGCAGTAGCCTTTGGCCGTTTCTCAGAAAAACGACGAAGAGATAATCCAATTTCGAGAATGCCCAACTGTTACCCATGGACCTAGGTTTCAAAAAGGCTCCTGTAGTGGTCAATTATCACGAGTAACGAGAAAATTATGGTCTTTTTAATATTCTAAATAAATCAAAAGACAGTAGCCTTTGCCCGTTTTTCAGAAAAACGACGGTGAGATGATCCAATTTCGAGAAAGTCCAACTGTTACCCATGGAATAAGGTTTCCAAAGCCTCCTGTAGTGGTCAATTATCACGAGTAACGAGAAAGTTATGGCCTTTTTAATATTCTAAATATATCCAAAGGCAGTAGCCTTTGGCCGTTTCTCAGAAAAACGACAGAGAGATAATCCAATTTCGAAAATGTGCAACTGTTACCCATGGAATAAGGTTTCCAAAGCCTCCTGTAGTGGTCAATTATCACGAGTAACGAAAAAGTTATGGCCTTTTTAATATTCTAAATAAATCCAAAGGCAGTAGCCTTTGGCCTTTTCTCAGAAAAACGACAGAGTGATAATCCAATTTCGAGAATGCTCAACTGTTACCCATGGAATAAGGTTTCCAAAGCCTCCTGTAATGGTCAATTATCACGAGTAACGAGAAAGTTATGGCCTTTTTAATATTCTAAATAAATCCATAGAAAGTAGCCTTTGGCCGTTTCTCAGAAAAACGACAGAGAGATAATCCAATTTCGAGAATGCCCAACTGTTACCCATGGAATAAGGTTTCCAAAGACTCCTGTAGTGCTCAATTATCACGAGTAACGAGAAAATTATGGTCTTTTTAATATTCTAAATAAATCCAAAGTTAGTAGCCTTTGGCCGTCTTTCAGAAAAACGACGGTGAGATAATCCAATTTCGAGAAAGTCCAACTGTTACCCATAGAAAAAGGTTTCCAAAGCCTCCTATAATGGTCAATTATCACGAGTAACGAGAAAGTTATGGCCTTTTTAATATTCTAAATAAATCCAAAGGCAGTAGCCTTTGGCCGTTTCTCAGAAAAACGACAAAGAGCTAATCCAATTTCGAGAATGCCCAACTGTTACCCATGGACCTAGGTTTCAAAAAGGCTCCTGTAGTGGTCAATTATCACGAGTAACGAGAAAATTATGGTCTTTTTAATATTCTAAATAAATCAAAAGACAGTAGCCTTTGCCCGTTTTTCAGAAAAACGACGGTGAGATGATCCAATTTCGAGAAAGTCCAACTGTTACCCATGGAATAAGGTTTCCAAAGCCTCCTGTAGTGGTCAATTATCACGAGTAACGAGAAAGTTATGGCCTTTTTAATATTCTAAATATATCCAAAGGCAGTAGCCTTTGGCCGTTTCTCAGAAAAACGACAGAGAGATAATCCAATTTCGAGATTGCCCAACTGTTACCCATGGAATAAGGTTTCCAAAGGCTCCTGCAGTGGTCAATTATCACGAGTAACGAGAAATTTATGGCCTTTTTAATATTCTAAATAAATCCAAAGTCAGTAGCCTTTGGCCGTTTCTCAGAAAAACGACCGAGAGATAATCCAATTTCGAGAATGCCCAACTGTTACCCATGGAATAAGGTTTCCAAAGACTCCTGTAGTGGACAATTATCACGAGTAACGAGAAAGTTATGGCCTTTTTAATATTCTAAATAAATCCAAAGGCTCCTTTGGCCGTTTCTCAGAAAAACGACAGAGAGATAATCCAATTTCGAGAATGCCCAACTGTTACCCATGGAATAAGGTTTCCAAAGACTCCTGTAGTGGACAATTATCACGAGTAACGAGAAAGTTATGGCCTTTTTAATATTCTAAATAAATCCAAAGGCTCCTTTGGCCGTTTTTCAGAAAAACGACAGAGAGATAATCCAATTTCGAAAATGCGCAACTGTTACCCATGGAATAAGGTTTCCAAAGCCTCCTGTAGTGGTCAATTATCACGAGTAACGAAAAAGTTATGGCCTTTTTAATATTCTAAATAAATCCAAAGGCAGTAGCCTTTGGCCTTTTCTCAGAAAAACGACAGAGTGATAATCCAATTTCGAGAATGCTCAACTGTTACCCATGGAATAAGGTTTCCAAAGCCTCCTGTAGTGGTCAATTATCACGAGTAACGAGAAAGTTATGGCCTTTTTAATATTCTAAATAAATCCATAGAACGTAGCCTTTGGCCGTTTCTCAGAAAAACGACAGAGAGATAATCCAATTTCGAGAATGCCCAACTGTTACCCATGGAATAAGGTTTCCAAAGACTCCTGTAGTGCTCGATTATCACGAGTAACGAGAAAATTATGGCCTTTTTAATATTCTAAATAAATCCAAAGACAGTAGCCTTTGGCCGTCTTTCAGAAAAACGACGGTGAGATAATCCAATTTCGAGAATGTCCAACTGTTACCCAAAGAATAAGGTTTCCAAAGCCTCCTATAGTGGTCAATTATCACGAGTAACGAGAAAGTTATGGCCTTTTTAATATTCTAAATAAATCCAAAGGCAGTAGCCTTTGGCCGTTTCTCAGAAAAACGACAAAGAGATAATCCAATTTCGAGAATGCCCAACTGTTACCCATGGACCTAAGTTTCAAAAAGGCTCCTGTAGTGGTCAATTATCACGAGTAACGAGAAAATTATGGTCTTTTTAATATTCTAAATAAATCAAAAGACAGTAGCCTTTGCCCGTTTTTCAGAAAAACGACGGTGAGATGATCCAATTTCGAGAAAGTCCAACTGTTACCCATGGAATAAGGTTTCCAAAGCCTCCTGTAGTGGTCAATTATCACGAGTAACGAGAAAGTTATGGCCTTTTTAATATTCTAAATATATCCAAAGGCAGTAGCCTTTGGCCGTTTCTCAGAAAAACGACAGAGAGATAATCCAATTTCGAGAATGCCCAACTGTTACCCATGGACCTAAGTTTCAAAAAGGCTCCTGTAGTGGTCAATTATCACGAGTAACGAAAAAGTTATGGCCTTTTTAATATTCTAAATAAATCCAAAGGCAGTAGCCTTTGGCCTTTTCTCAGAAAAACGACAGAGTGATAATCCAATTTCGAGAATGCTCAACTGTTACCCATGGAATAAGGTTTCCAAAGCCTCCTGTAGTGGTCAATTATCCTGAGTAACGAGAAAGTTATGGCCTTTTTAATATTCTAAATAAATCCAAAGGCAGTAGCCTTTGACCGTTTCTCAGAAAAACGACAGAGAGATAATCCAATTTCGAGAATGCCCAACTGTTACCCATGGAATAAGGTTTCCAAAGACTCCTGCAGTGGTCAATTATTACGAGTAACGAAAAAGTTATGACCTTTTTAATATTCTAAATAAATCCAAAGGCTCCTTTGGCCGTTTCTCAGAAAAACGACAGAGAGATAATCCAATTTCGAGAATGCCCAACTGTTACCATGGAATAAGGTTTCCAAAGCCTCCTGTAGTGGTCAATTATCACGAGTAACGAGAAAGTTATGGCCTTTTTAATATTCTAAATAAATCCAAAGGCAGTAGCCTTTGGCCGTTTCTCAGAAAAACGAAAGTGAGATAATCCAATTTCGAGAATGCCCAACTGTTACCCATGGAATAAGGTTTACAAAGCCTCCTATAGTGGTCAATTATCACGAGTAAGGAGAAAGTTGTGACCTTTTTAATATTCTAAATAAATCCAAAGGCTCCTTTGGCCGTTTCACAGAAAAACGACAGAGAGATAATCCAATTTCGAGAATGCCCAACTGTTACCCATGGAATAAGGTTTCCAAAGCCTCCTGTAGTGGTCAATTATCACGAGTAACGAGAAAGTTATATCCTTTTTAATATTCTATATAAATCCAATGGCTCATTTGCCAGTTTTTCAGAAAAACGACGGTGAGATGATCCAATTTCGAGAAAGTCCAACTGTTACCCATGGAATAAGGTTTCCAAAGCTTCCTGTAGTGGTCAATTATCACGAGTAACGAGAAAGTTATGGCCTTTTTAATATTCTAAATAAATCCAAAGCCTTTGGCCGTTTCTCAGAAAAACAAAAGAGAGATAATCCAATTTCGAGAATGCCTAACTGTTACCCATGTAATAAGGTTTCCAAAGCCTCCTGTAGTGGTCAATTATCACGAGTAACGAGAAAGTTATGGCTTTTTTAATATTCTAAATAAATCCAAAGGCAATAGCCTTTGGCCGTTTCTCAGAAAAATGACAGAGATATAATCCAATTTCGAGAATGCTCAACTGTTACCCATGGAATAAGTTTTCCAAAACCTCCTGTAGTGGTCAATTATCACGAGTAACGAGAAAGTTATGGCTTTTTTAATATTCTAAATAAATCCAAAGGCAGTAGCCTTTGGCCGTTTCTCAGAAAAACGATAGAGAGATAATCCAATTTCGAGAATGCTCAACTATTACCCATGGAATAAGGTTTCCAAAGACTCCTGTAGTGGTCAACTATCACGAGTAACGAGAAAGTTATGGCCTTTTTAATATTCTAAATTAATCCAAAGGCAGCAGCCTTTTGCCGTTTCTCACAAAATTGACGGAGAGATAATCCAATTTCGAGAATGCCCAACTGTTACCCATGGAATAAGGTTTACGAAGCCTCCTGTAGTGGTCAATTATCACGAGTAATGAGAAAGTTATGACCTTTTTAATATTCTAAATAAATCCAAAGGCAGGCTACCTTTGGAAGTTTCTCACAAAAACGACGGAGAGATAATCCAATTTCGAGAATGTCAACTGTTACCTATGGAATAAGGTTTCCAGAGCCTCCTGTAGTGGTCAATTATCACGAGTAACGAGAAAGTTATGGCCTTTTTAATATTCTAAATAAATCCAAAGCCTTTGGCCGTTTCTCAGAAAAACGACAGAGAGATAATCCAATTTCAAGAAATCCCAATTGTTACTCATGTAATAAGGTTTCCAAAGCCTCCTGTAGTAGTCAATTATCACGAGTAACGAGAAAGTTATGGCCTTTGGATTTATTTAGAATATTAAAAAAGCCATAACTTTCTCGTTACTCGTTATAATTGACCACTCCACGAGGCTTTGGAAACTATATTCCATGTGTAACAGTTGGGCATTCTCGAAATTGGAATATCTCTCTGTCTTTTTTCTGTGAAACGGCCAAAGGCAGCTCCCTTTGGATTTATTTAGAATATTAAAAATGCCATAACTTTCTCGTTACTCGTGATAATTGACCACTACAGGAGGCTTTGGAAACCTTATTCCATGGGTAACAGTTGAGCATTCTCGAAATTGGATTATCTCTCTGTCGTTTTTCTGAGAAACGGCCAAAGGCTACTGACTTTGGATTTATTTAGAATATTAAAAAGGCCATAAATTTCTCGTTACTCGTGATAATTGACCACTGCAGGAGCCTTTGGAAACCTTATTCCATGGGTAACAGTTGGGCAATCTCGAAATTGGATTATCTCTCTGTCGTTTTTCTGAGAAACGGCCAAAGGCTACTGCCTTTGGATTTATTTAGAATATTAAAAAGGCCATAACTTTCTCGTTACTCGTGATAATTGACCACTACAAGAGGCTTTGGAAACTTTATTCCATGGGTAACAGTTGGACTTTCTCGAAATTGGATCATCTCACCGTCGTTTTTCTGAAAAACGGGCAAAGGCAACTGTCTTTGGATTTATTTAGAATATTAAAAAGACCATAATTTTCTCGTTACTCGTGGTAATTGACCACTACAGGAGTCTTTGGAAACCTTATTCCATGGGTAACAGTTGGGCATTCTCGAAATTGGATTATCTCTCCGTCGTTTTTTGTGAGAAACTTCCAAAGGAAGCTGCCTTTGAATTTATTTAGAATATTTCTCGTTTCTCGTGATAATTGACCACTCCATGAGGCTTTGGAAACCTTATTCCATGGGTAACAGTTGGGCATTCTCGAATTGAATTATTTCTCCGTCGTTTTTCTGAGAAACGAACAAAGGTAGCTGCCTTTGGATTTATTTAGAATATTAAAAAGGCCATAACTTTCTCGTTACTCGTGATAATTGACCACTCCAGGTGGCTTTGGAAATCTTATTCCATGGGTAACAGTTGGGCATTCTCAAAATTGGATTATCTCTCCCTCAGTTTTCTGCGAAACGGCCAAAGGCAGCTGACTTTGGATTTATTTAGAATATTAAAAAGGCCATAACTTTCTCGTTACTCGTGATAATTGACCACTACAAGAGGCTTTGGAAACCTTATTCCATGGGTAACAGTTGGGCATTCTCGAAATTGGATTATCTCTCCGTCGTTTTTGTGAGAAACTTCCAAAGGAAGCTACCTTTGGATTTATTTAGAATATTTCTCGTTGCTCGTGATAATTGACCACTCCATGAGGCTTTGGAAACCTTATTCCATGGGTAACAGTTGGGCATTCTCGAATTGAATTATCTCTCCGTCGTTTTTCTGAGAAACAGCCAAAGGTAGCTGCCTTTGGATTTATTTAGAATATTAAAAATGCCATAACTTTGTCGTTACTCGTGATAATTGACCACTCCATGAGGCTTTGGAAACCTTATTCCATGTGTAACAGTTGGGCATTCTCGAAATTGGATTATCTCTCCCTCGTTTTTCGGCGAAACGGCCAAAGGCAGCTGACTTTGGATTTATTTAGAATATTAAAAAGGCCATAACTTTCTCGTTACTCGTGATAATTGACCTCTCCATGAGGCTTTGGAAACCTTATTCCATGGGTTACAGTTGGGCATTCTCGAAATTGGAATATCTCTCCGTCGTTTTTCTGAGAAACGGCCAAAGGCAGTTGTCTTTGGATTTATTTAGAATATTAAAAAGGCCATAATTTTCTCGTTACTCGTGATAATTGACCACTACAAGAGGCTTTGGAAACCATATTCTATAGGTAACAGTTGGGCATTCTCGAAATTGGATTATCTCTCCGTCGTTTTTGTGAGAAACTTCCAAAGGCAGCTGCCTTTGGATTTATTTAGAATATTAAAAATGCCATAACTTTCTCGTTACTCGTAATAATTGACCACTACAGGAGGCTTTGAAAACCTTATTCCATGGGTAACAGTTGGGCATTCTCGAAATTGGATTATCTCTCCGTCGTTTTTGTGAGAAACGGCCAAAGGCAGCCTTTGAATTTATTTAGAATATTAAAAAGACAATAACTTTCTCGTTACTCGTGATAATTGACCACTCCATGAGGCTTTGGAAACCTTATTTCATGGGTAACAGTTGGGCATTCTTGAAATTGGATTATCTCTCCGTCGTTTTTCTGAAAAACGGCCAAAGGGCTGCCTTTGGATTTATTTAGAATATTAAAAAGGTCATTACTTTCTCGTTATTCGTGATAATTGACCACTACAGGAGGCTTTGGAAACCTTATTCCGTGGGTAACAGTTGGGCATTATCGAAATTGAATTATCTCTTCGTCGTTTTTCTGAAAAACGGCCACAGGCAGCCTTTACCCAAACCAATTCCTCCATATATTTTTCAATTCTCTTCTCACTTTTTCCAAACCACAAATTAAATAAAAGACACATAAAATTATTAAAAGGATCTTAATTATCAATCAAAGACTAGCTCATTAAAACGGTTCTTACATAAGTAACATAAAACGGAAAATAAGATGAATTCACTCGTCCACTATAAAATCTAAGCAAAATATAGAAATTTTATAATTTGGACTAGGATCAGTTTAAGCCGATTAAAATAAGACTTCCAAATGGTATTTTGAACTACAAAAATGCACCAATATTTTCTCTTATTATTTTGGATTGATATCCACTTTTTTTCACTGTTTCGCAATTTTGTTAAAAATCTAAAACAAAAAACAGAATTGACTTTGTTGTAGAAAAAATGGGCAGAAAACATGGGGCTGCCATCAATTTTGAACTTATTTACACCTGTATATTGTGAATATAAAATGGGTTGGTCCAAAATAATTGGCTAGAAAAATCTCCATTTGAGCATGTTATGTTTGTCTTAAAATTGAGCAATTTAGTTGATAAGTAAAATAAGAGTCCCATTTGTACTAAGAATAATAATTATAATGTGCCACAAATATTCGTAAAGAAGAAGTACTAATATTAATGGTAAAATTAATTGGTTGTGTGGGGTATAATTATTAAAAATAGAATTAAACAAATAGATTGTCGACGAATGGCAAAATGAATCAAACACTTTGTGCACAAAAGCAGTATAAAAGTTTGAATTATTGA
Source organism: Salvia hispanica (assembly GCF_029641045.1). NCBI lineage: Eukaryota > Viridiplantae > Streptophyta > Magnoliopsida > Lamiales > Lamiaceae > Salvia > Salvia hispanica. The sequence goes on along the minus strand of NC_142692.1, from coordinate 69,073,224 downwards.
ATTGGATACTATTATACTCCCTCCGTCCCAGAGAAGATGTCACACTTAGGAAATGGCACGGGATTTTAGGAGATATTATTTTGTGTGTTAAATGGTGAAAGAAAATATAATTTTATAATTGATCTGAGAAGAAACTTTTTCCAAAAGAGAAAATATGACATCTTTTATGAGACAAACTAAAAAGGAAAATGTGACATTTTTTATGGGACGAAGGGAGTACTATTTTATCTCTCATGGAGAATAGGGTTTATTGCTTCTTATTAGGTATCATATTTCCTCTTCCATTGGGTGTGCCGACAATTAGAGCTTGAAAATAACAATTGTTACCTTGACTTTATTCCCTTTTTTTGTCCATAAATGGTTAACAAATTTACAAATGGGTGGAATTTGGGGCTTCATAAATTTAGTTGAAGCAAATTGAAATATTTTAAATTAATTTATGTTTCGAATTTTTTTTTTCCTGTGTTTTATATTTTTGGATTCTTTGAGTAGATCGAGTGGATAGTATAATAGTAGAACACGGTAGCATTCTTTTATGCTCGACAATTATATATACCAGTCAAATTCTTTTAGTATTACTAAATTTCATTATCTATCTATATATACCTACTATGTGCGTTCACATATACATAATTTTATGTTAGAATTTGTTTATGAATTGAGGGAACATCTTTTTTTTTTATTAACTTTGTCAAAGTATCATTTTAGATCCGTGAATTTTGAAAATATCATTTTAGGTCCATCAACTATGGGTTAATATCATTTGAAATACTTTTTTACTATTTCCAAGTTTTTTTGGACAAAAATACCCTTGATACCTTAAAGGGTATATATTATTAATAAACTTATCATATAATCATATTTTTTTATAAATATCTTTACTATATATTTTTGATGAATTTTCTTAATTTTACTAATTTTGTGACATGCAAGAAAAGATCCTTATTTAATTTTTTATTATTAAAGAAAAGTTCTTTATTTAATTTTAAAATTCTTTAATATAAAAAATTGAAGAAAAACAATTTTACTTGCATGTCACATAAGTGATAATATTGAAGATCAAATTATATTTAGAAAATTTGTCAAAAATATATTGTAAAGATATTTATAAAAAATATGAGTATATGATAAGTTTATTAAAAATATATACCCTTTAAGTTATCGAGGATATTTTCGTCCTATAAAACTTGGAAGTAGTAAAAAAGTACTTCAAATGATATTAACCCCATAAGTTCACGGACCTAAAATGATACTTTGGCAAAATTTGTAGACTAGAAAAGATATTCCCTCTATGAATTTAATAAGATACTAGTACTATAATATAGGGATGAATTCAAACCATAAATATATTTTAATATTGTGAAGATCATGTAATCAGCCATTTGATCGTGAAGATCTAGCAAGGTGATGTATACATGTATATTATAATCTCATATTATAACTAATCCTTGAAGTTTAGAATAAATATAAATATCATAAACATAAAAGAGCTACTATGAGAAGGAAATCTTTTAGTTTTTTCTATTTTAATAATGAACTATGCTAGCAAGGAATGATAGCATTAATTAATCCTAAAGATATACGTGCGCAATCAACTTTAAAGAAAATACACACCGATCACCTTGTTTTTAGTTTATTAAACAAACTTTTTAATTAAAAAAAGTCCCTAACTGAAAAACACAACTTTGTTAACTTATGAGTGTGTTGGCGACATTAATCGATATTATATTTGTCTATAATTAGGTGGAAAATAATCAGGAAAAAAAAGTAAGAGAAAGACAGCAATTCCATGAATAAATATGACATACATTACACGCGTTTCTTTAAAGTCAATGCTTCGTGTGCACCGCAATTATCGACAGTGTGTTTTAGTTTGTTTGATAATTCATAATTCTCGTTTTATTACTCCCTCCGTCCCACTTTAGAAGTCCCGATTTACCATTTTTAGGTGTCCTACTTTAGGAGTCCCGGTTGAAATATTCCACAAATGGTATTAGGCTCACATTCCACTATCTTTTTTCACCAACTTTCCTTTACATTTCTTAATACCCATGCCGAACTCAATCGGGATTCCTAAAGTGAGACGGAGGGAGTATAATAATAGGGATGTAATCAATTGCTAACTAATTATCAATTCCAAATTGAGATCAATTTTCAACCATTAAATTAGAAGATCTTGTGGTTAATATAATGTCAAGTGTAATATTTTTTAAATTTAATTTTTAATTAAATTAAAAGGGTATTAATGTCAAATCCTAAACCCTAAACCCTAATTATAACTTACTATTTTCTCTCCCCCTCAAAATCATCTCAAATCTTTAAATTTACGTAACTCTCTCAATTTAAATTATTTTTTCGCAAAAAATATATCAAATTAAAGATAATTTAATAAGGATTCCGACGAGATCTCAATTGCATATGTTCCGACGATGTTCGGGTGATGAAATTTGATAAATTATATTTCAATTTTCGTACATGTTGATAAGCAGCTATTTTCAACAAATGCAACAAGAAATCTCAATATATTGTAGGCAAAATCTCAATATTATGCATGTCCAATCTCAATAAAAATGTGTTGATATTTTCTTGTCCTTGTGTTGATATTCTAATGTCATATTATTGATATTTGTAATACACAATGTTGATATGAAAAAACACTCACGAAAATTATCATATGATAACATAATGACGATATTACCCTTTTGTTGATATTTTGTCTACTATTTATTGAGATTTTGTGAGCTTTAATCTCATCCACTCATTTTAAAATCCAAGTGTGGAGATTTAGTCTTAATTTTGGATTAGGGTGCTATAAGCATTAGAATAGGACCCTATAATAATATGTTTCATCTTCTATATCACTAAAAACGATCTTACTTTTCTTTTTATCTGTCTTAATAATTTATTACTTATTTTTATTTTTATTCTCTCAATTTAACATATAGAATAAAGTTACATAAATCTCGTCTCATCTCATCTTTCTTAAGACGAAGAGAGTATTATACATTTATAATATGAAGTTGAGGGTTAAAACTTTATTATATGTCACTTCCAAGTAAAAACTTGCCTTCTTACGAGACCTATTGTGGTCCATTGTCTAGATAATCCCTGGTTCATCAATTTCTTCTTCAGCAGTTCGGATAATTGTATGAAGTTCGAGCTTTCCAATAATTTAGGTCATTAACAATTAATCGACAAAAGGAGGAAGACAACCCATGCGATAGATAAGCTTCACGAAATCCCTTCTATAAATGAGTTCCAAAGTGGAACAATTGTCTAAATTTCAACTAAATAATAATAATAATTAAAAAAAAATAATGCAAAAAGAATGGGTATTTAACAAATCGAAAGGCTGTGACACTTCAAAAAAACCAGAACTTATTTGCAAGAATATCCAAAGTGATGTAGTTTGATCAATTGCAGTGATAACTTTATTACATCATATTGTGACACATGATCAAATCTTTGAAATTGATACCTAGCTAGATATCAACATATACCAAATCATAAATATACAACAAAGTCAAAATGCACATTCAAACCAAAACATTCCCACAAGTCTTAATTAAAATTTTCCACCTCATTGAAAAAAAAAAGATAAGAGTAACATACACTCTCCCAATAAGTCAAATTCCTTGTTTTCAGCATTAGGCCCCACTCCAAAAAAGTTTTTCACCTTCCCATCTCAAAACATCCTATAAATACATTCCACATTACACACTTCACAGCATCAAACCACCTCAACAAATCAGCAATACATTCCTCCCCAAAAATGGAAAATAGTAGATCATCAATATTCAAGAATTCCATACTTATCATAACAGTGTTATTGATAATGAGCTTGCAGCCTTCTCCGGCTGACTGTCGTCGAGCCCTCCCGCCCGTCTCCACCTCAAAGGAAAGGGCAAAAAACCCAATCATTGTTGAAACAACATCATCGTCTTCATCTTCGTCTTCTTCTTCATCATCACTCTATTCAGAAAATTCAAGAAGAATGAGTGATAATGTGATATCAATTAGAGGTTTGATGATCATTTTGGCCTCAGGCCCAAGCAGGAAAGGCCCTGGCCATTAGAAATGTTTTTGTATGGTTAAAAATAGACCAGAGATTATTTTCTAAGATCATGTTGTAGTATAGCATATACTTGTATCAGTTCTCTGTAAATTGGATTGGTTAGCCAATGAGAAATGGTATTTTTGATTCATTTATTACGTTTAAATTAGTTCTGGGATAGTTTAATTGCTTGTGTTTCAGATTGGTAGGTTTTGCAATTTGCACCTTTGATGCTAATAGAATTAGTGATTTGACTTTGGACTTTGAAGGAACCATTCGATAAAGGGAAATTAGAACAATTCTAAAATTATATATTTGGTGTTTGGTAATGTTTGAATTTGTGTACTATAGATTTCGTCTTATAGATGATATCTTGCACAAAATTCTGGAAAATGATTAAATCTATTTTGTGTTGAAAAATTCTTACTAAGATGTTATTGGAACTTTTATCATGTTGGTACAAAAGATAGTGCAGCCTGTGGTAGTATCTTTAAACACAATTCTTTTCATCCCTAATATCCGGTCCAATATTTCATTTTGAGGGTCCCAATTATAGTCTCATTACCAATAGTGTACTACTTTTTCTTTATTTTGAAGGCTAATATACTTTACTTGTCTTAAAAAAATAACTTGACATTAAATTTATTGTAAGTCCCAAGTTTTAACAGTGTGGCACATAGGTTGTTTAGTTACATAACTCATGTTATAATCTGATTCTTAATCTACAGGAGACCCAAGTTGACAAAATATATATGGGATGGTGATTGCTCTTATTCTGCTATAGCTTTATATACTTTATTAAGATTGTGAATTTTAATCAAGTGAGAAACTCAATATCTTTACAGTGTAACTAAAGTCATCCGGTGTTAAATTGATTCATGGTAAATTTGCTTATAACTTGCTCCAATATAAAAGACTAATCATCCTCTTTTATTAGTGTTATAAGGTTATTTTGAAAATGGGAAAATTTTGAAAGAGTTATAAGAATATTGAATATGGACTAAAGAATTGAGTGAATTAGTCAAGACATTAGATGAAGAACGACTTTCTTGTACAAATATGAGTATATATCAAAAATCCAGGATGTGTAAGAAAATCTATAAAAGGCCAGTAGCAATGCTAGAGAGCTTCATATATGGAGTCTTTTTGTTCATTCAACAGCCAAATTTGACATTTGATTTGGTAAAGAAAAGAAAAACTAGAAGGCACTCACACAGTCATACAAGATACAAAAGATATTAAAACTATGAGCCTGTAAATTTATAGTCGAAACAAAGTTTTTTCAACACTTTAGGTCCAGACAAAGTACCAATTCAAACGAACACTTTCAAATGAGCATGCCAATAATGTGTATATGCTATGCTAAGACAACGTTTCTATTGAACACGGGGTGTTGCACAACTCCTCCAGTCGGGTAAATTGGCGCCGCAGATTGTACCTCAGAAAAAGTTAACAGAAAGATTAATCGATTTTAACTTGAATTGCACCCTACACTGTGACAACACTCTTCAATTGAAGATGGCCACCATAAAATAACCTTCTATGTCAAGAAAGAGGCAAGTAGTTATACAAAAGAAGTGCTGCTATTTCGACATATACTTCAGATTCTAGATGACAATTAAGATCGATTATCATGGACACCTAACTCAGAATGAGAACATCAGGAGGAGGGGGGGGGCTGCCTTACATGTGATCTATATCCTAAACCCTGCTGTCCAAGGCCCCAGGCAATCACATTTCTACCTGTCTCACCTTTTTTAGAAGCAACACAATAAATTCAACTAAATTCCTACACCCGTCCCGTCAACCAAGTGTGGGGTTATAGGAGGAGATCACAGCACCTTGCTGATATGTTCGACTTTACAGCCACAACAACATTCACTGCTTCCCATTCTCCTATGCCACTTCATATTGGCCAAATGCATGTTGTAAATCAACCCACCTCACTTTTGAATCACCTAAGCTATGTCCCTAGGAACTCGACGCTATCCTAAAATAGGATATGGCTCCCTATGATAAGCTGATTAGAGGTAGTCTTGCTTAGAAAGCAAAGCTAAAGTGAAGTCGCAAATGTGGAAAGAAATTTCTGGATACAAGCCACTAATCTACCTAGACAAAATCCCACTAACCTTGGAACCATCATTTGAAGTTAACAATCGACCCAACTTAAAGCCTACTCAAACACCAACTGCAACCAGAAGCAAAGGCCTTTACTGCCCTACACTGCAAAGTGTAAACCAAATGTGACAATCGATTTGGACTAGCTAACTACAACCACAATGTATAACAAGATGAAGTGCGTGGAAGGAAGGTTCAGATAGCAAGTCCATCCAAACAATTAACAACTGAATAAACGGGCATATCACTCCTCATCGAAACCCCAGCAGAAGATCAAGCATACTAAAGATTCGACATGATGTCAAGTGCTCTCCATTTACATATCCCTATGAACCTCATTCACTGCAAAATGCACATGTGACAGGCACTGAAAGTGGTGAATAATTACACACCACACCACTGCAAAGCTAATTCAATGGAGCAATCTTTACAGCTATGTGTAATGATCCTCAAACTCAGAATTACCAAGTTGAAGTCCATTACACTGTAAATTATCGCCAATTAGCATCAACATTTCAACCAGATTTCAATTTTCAAGCGAAATATGGAAATTACAGTTTAATTAAAGCACAAAATGTGAAATCAGGAGGCAAATTTCGATAAAGAGCTAAATAACCTAATATATATATAGAACAAAGCATCCACATTACATAACAGTAACAGTATACCAAGTAGATCCCCAATCTCATCATAACAAAACATCGGCATGATATCACTAGCGAAAAAATAGAAATTAAAGCGAAAATCTAAATAACATTTCAGTTACTCATTCATCATCGGCAACAGACTCGGTTTTCTCGCTCTGCGGCGGCGCGGATGACCCCGCGTCCTCCTCCTCCGCCTTGTGCGGCTCGTCGGTCGCCGGCGCAGGCTCCGGAGCAGCCGCCGACTCTCCAGATCTGGCCTTCACGGTGTCGAGCATCCGCTTGCTAATTTCCTTGGAATAGACCTGCAAAATCTCGATCCCGTCGTCATCAGCGGACACCGCATTTCCGGCGACCTCGAACGCCTCCTGCTCGATGAGCTTGGAGGCCTCGACCGCCTCTTCGCGCGAAACGGTGCCGTATCGCTTGGAGAGAATGGAAGGGGAAGAGAGGGTTTCAATTAGGCGGTTCTTCACGGCCTCGCGCGTGCGCTCGGTCGGTGGCCAGATGCTGAAGGAAACGTTGGGGAATTTGTCGGCGGCGGCGGTGGCATTTGGTGGCGATTGCTCGGTTTCGGCCATGGCGGAAGATGCTCGGCTTCGGGATTTTGATTTGGGGATTCAATTTTGTCCCACATAATAACACAAGCTCTTTTTATAGGAGTAATAATAAATAAATATAGTACTACTATAAATACTACCTCCGTCACGCATTAACGGTCACATTTACTTTTCTGCAATCAGTTTTGTAAAAATGATATAATAAATAGTTAAATTAGAAAAATAATAAAGTAAGAGAGAATAATGTAAAAAAGATTCTTCTCTACTTGGTTGTCTCTCTTATTTTACTGATTCTCGACTGTAACTAATTATTAGTACTCCCCCGTCCCCGATTAAGAGTCACACTTGCATTGCACCCGTTTTGTAAAAATAATACTCCCTCCGTCCCACAAAAGATGTCACACTTTCCTTTTTAGTTTGTCCCACAAAAGATGTCACATTTCCTCTTTTTAAAAAAGTTCCTTCTCACATCAATTATAAAATTATATTTTCTCTCACCACTTAACACACAAAATAACATCTTCTAAAATCCCGTGCCATTTCCCAAGTGTGACATCTTCTCTGGGACGGAGAGAGTAATAAATAGTTAAAGTCGGTAAATTGTAAAACAAGATAGAGAATAAGGTAGAGAAGAGTCTTCTTTACATCATTCTCTCTTACTTTACCATTTTTTTACTTTAACTATTTATTATCATTTTTATAAAACGAGTGCAGAAATACAAATGTGACTCTTAATCAGGGACGAAGGGAGTATCATTTTTACAAAGTGCAGAAAAGTAAATGTGACAGTTAATGCCTATTCTATGTTCGATTGAGTGAAGCTACTTTGGTGCTCGAGTCAATGCTATGCGACTCGAGCATAATGGTGCTCGGTCAATCAACTTGTGGATATGTTCACATTAGTTTGTTCATGTTAGTGAGCATGCTAATTGGAGATGTTTGCAAACTTTTTATAGAATTTTCGATAGTATTAATATAAGCATATTCGTTAGTTGAAGTGTAGACATAAGCTCGAGCATAGCTTTCCATTCTTAAATCTGAAGGGTGAATATATATAGTTGTAGGCCTTGTGGCCCAACAACCAAAGAAAATAGGTTGAGTTTGGACTATTTTACTACTACTGCAATTTAAATTTTATGGTCCATTAACATTAATATTTTACAAGACTCTCTGTAAATGAGTTTAGGCCCAACAATTTGTTTATTTGTTTTGCGAAATAGATTGGGATAACTGGCTGTTGTTTGTTTTTCATAATGGTTACAATATTTATTTATAATAATTTTTTTCTAATCATAATAACCTGCTAATTAAAAAATATGTTACTATAATGCAAGGGTATCAATATTTTATCTTGAAAATTCAAGAAATTTGAAATCTCAAACATATATGAGTGGGTTTTATGTAAGATCACAATTTGAACTATTGTTTATGTCATATTCGTGCTAATTTCATTAAATATTCTTAATTCTTGATTATGTTTTGGTTCAAATCTTTTAAGTCTAACGTCATGTACCTTAATTTGACACAAATTACACAATACAAACATGAACTGATGAAAGTCCGACCAAAACACGAACAAAATTGATGGATACTTTATCGAGCTTAGCCAAAATTTAAGAACGATAAGATTTCACGAAGATGTCAAAAAATGATAAGTATAATTTGGATAATTTAATGCATAAATCAATAAACTAAATATGCTATATTTATTTATGGCTCTGGACCAATCGAATTTTTTAATCACGTAATTAGGCAAGGCCCAAGCGTGGTAAATTGGCCAAACTAAAGGCACCACATAGGAGTACTCAATTTAGTGCAATTTTGACCCTGTATATACGTGAATTCGACATAAATTAATTGATGTGAATGTAACATGACAGTTTTTTAATAATATTATTTTTTTACAATTTCAAATTATTCCCAGATAGAAATTTAAATTTTTGCTATTGCATAAATACTGAGGTGAAAAATAAATTAATTAACACAATTTGTTGCTTTTTAAATATAGTTGAAAGAATAAATTGATCGCGTAAATTTGTGCGAAATAAATATTATTCAATCAAATTTATTATAATCCTACTACTATAAAAAAGAAGTTGACTAATAAGTAGTAATAAGTAGAGCCTCGTCCAGCCAAGCTTGGATGACCTATGCTAGTAGATTAGCATTCGTTTATAGTAATAATCCTAACTAACTTGGGTAAATTAAAAAATATATATTAATACATTTTATTTTAGTTTTAAATACTAGTATAAAATAAAAGTTGATGTTGTTTTCTGATTAATTGAGCCGAAGTAATTTCAAGAAGAGAAAAAAAAATTAATTTAGCTAATAAAAGTTTAAAGTTAATTAAATTATAAAACACGTTAAATAAAGATTTAACCAAAAACCTCTAAAACCAAAATGCATTAGTATAAGGATATAATGAAAAAAAATTGTGAAAACATCTAATGAAACAAAACACATTTAGTATAACGATATAATGAAACAAAAAAATGTGATAAAATCTATTGAAATAAAATATATTAATACATGGATCTACATATATTTTGCTAAAAAAATTTAAAAGTTATGTACCTACAAACAAATAACTCAAATAACACCTACAAAGTAAAAGTGGCAAGTGCCTAATAAAAATTCTTAATTAACCACATAAAACACCTCCAAGAAATACTATAAAAAGGAACCCTTCTCCCCATTCATTTTCCCACACAACACAATATATTTTAACCATGACAAAGGTTACCTCATTCACTCCTTTCTTCTTCCTCCTGTGTTTTTCATGCATCATCTCTCTCTGCTTGAGTCGCCCCATTTCCGACGCCGCGGCCGGAAATTTTGGGGAGGAGCACTGGTTCCTGCACCCCTGGCTTTTTGCCCACGCGCCGATGCCCAATGGTGGTTTCAAGTGGCCGATGCCGGTGAAGCCCTGGCCATTTTATGCTCAAAGCCCGATGCCTAGCAGTGGTTTCAAGTGGCCAGTGCCGGTGAAGCACTGGCCATTTTATGCTCAAGGCCCGACGCCTAGCGGTGGTTTTAAGTGGCCAGTGCCAGTGAAACACTGGCCATTTTATGCTCAAGGCCCCACATCCGATGAGGGTTGGAAGTGGTGGCCGAAGAAGAAGGTGGATGATGCAGAGGAAGTGGCGACCGCGGCTGCTCCACCCCTTACGGGGTAGAGTGTTTTTTTTTCTTTTAAAACAAAGCATCAATAATGATTCTCTATTTACTTTTACAATAAGGTGATTTGGATTTACTTAATTGGTTTTGAATTGAAATAACCCATTTTGAGTACAATATAATGTATGGTTCAATTTGTTGGAAATGTTTAGCTAGTATTTTTTCTTTTGAATATGCAGTTGAATTTGAATTCAAATCAGCCTATTATCAAGACATAAGTTGAATTACTAAGTCTTAATTATCACAACACAAACCAAATCAAATCAAAGCCATAGCAAAAGAAGATAAACAACTCCACATTATCAATCAAAGTGATGATGGATCTAAAGTAGATGCAGTGCTTCATTCCTCACAACACACATAGCCTCAAGAGGCTTTTCCTTATGCATTGTAACACCCAAATTCACCCCAAAATCAACCTCATCATCCCCCTTTCCCCACTCGAAACACTGCACAAACGCACCCAACGCCAACGACACCGTCCTCATGGCCATGGCTGCCCCAGGGCAAGCCCTTCTCCCTATCCCAAACGGCAAGAACCGGCTCCCTTCCCTCTCCGCCTCCAAACCCTCAAATCTCTCCGGATAAAACTTCTCCGGCTCATCCCACTGGTCTGGGCCGCGGTGCACGGCCCATGCATTCACCAGCAGGATGGTGCCCCGGGGGATGTCATACCCCCCGACCCTACAGTGCTCTGACGAGAGGTGCGGTAGGAGCAGTGGGGTCACGGGGTGCAGCCTCAGAGTCTCGTTGACAATGCAACGAAGGTACGGGAGCTTGGGTAGATCGGCGTCGTTAATCAGGTGATCATGGCCTATGTTTTTGTCTATCTCTTGTTGTAGCTTTTGCAGCACGCGGGGCTGAGTCAGCAAATTCGACATGGCCCATTCTATTGTCAAGGCAGAGGTATCTGTTCCGGCCGTCAGCATTACCTGATAAACCACATTTCAGTTGATAACACATTATTTTCCCCCTAACTAGAGTAAAGGCCAAAATTGATCTTGAACATATGGTCATTTTACGATTTTGGTCCTAAACATTATGTTTTTTTTTGCATCCCAAACATTTCAACTCGAATCACGACGGTTTCGTCAAATTGTAACGGTCAACGTCTTTTTCGTGATTTTGACCCCAAAAAATAGCATTTTTTTTGTTTTAATGGTATTATTTTTTATTTCCAGAAAAACAAAAAAAAAATCAAAATGCTTAATTGGGTCAAAACCGTGTTTAAAGACGTTACCGTTACAATTTGACGGAACCGTCAGTTTTGAACCGAGTTGAAATGTATGGAATGCAAAAATTCAAAACATAATATCTAGGACTAAAATCGAAAAAAGAACCAATTTTTGCGTACTCCATTTGAGTCATTATTAACTAGAGCCATCTAAGTCTTGCTAGATATCTAAATAATAATCATACTTATGAAAAAGTATACCATAAAAGTCAACATAATAGTAAAACGTTACCACTAAAATACTCTTTATAACATCATCGTTGTAGAGATCAGGATCCGCCGCCTGAACCGACAGTAGACGTTCAATCAAATTGCTGCCTCTCGTCTTCTCCTCCTCTCTGATTTCATCAACCATGGCCTGCAAAAACTCATCCCTCTTCCTCTGCAACAACACTGCCTTCTTCTCCAGCCCTTTGTATCCAATCCATCTCAAAATCGGAAAGTAATCACACATACCTAATCACAAAAATAAACCGAAATATTATGGCACGGTCAATTAAAATTTGGACTTATGTAGCACTTACCTAACAACACGGAAAATGAAAATGATTAATCGGGTCAAAATTTTGTTTTAGAGACATTGACCGTTACACAACACTTCAGTTTAGGATGCAAAAATTCAAAACATAATACCTAACAACACGGTAGGTGAGAACATCCCACGCATCGATCGCAGGATCTCCCTTCCGGCCTCCGTCCCGATCTCCTCCTCCTTGACACACAGTTTCCCGGCGATGCCTCTCATCACGACGTTGAAGCTGAAGGCGGAGATCGCGTTATTGAGATCAACTCTCTTCCCGCTCTCCTCACGCAGCCGCCGCAGAATTCGAAGGATCTCCTCCTCTCGAATATGGGCGGACCTGTGGAGGCTGCGGGAGGAGAAGAGCTCGACGACGGTGAGGCGGCGGAGGATCCGCCAGAGCTGGCCGTAGGGGGACCACGCGTAGGCGGAGTAGTTGTAGGTGAGGTGGTCGCCGGCGAGGGAGGTGGGGCGGTTGGCGAAGACGACGTCGTTGGTGGTGAAGCAGTCATCGATGGCGGAGGGAGAGGAGATGATGAGGAAGGATTTGCAGCCGAGGCGGAGAGAGAAGATGGGGCCGAGGTGGGAGGAGAGGGAGGCTAGGGTGAGGTGGAGGGGGTTGTTGAGGTTGAGGAGGTGGAGATGGCCGATTAGTGGGAGAGATGGTGGAGATGGTGGTGGGTTTTGGTTTTGGTTTTGGTTTTGGTTTTGGTTTTGAAAGTGTTTGAGGATGAAGATAGTGAAGAAGATGAAGGGTGGCAATAGCAACACAAAACAGGTTTGGTGATCCATAGAGATAGAGGAGAGTGATTAGTTTTTTCACTTTTTGTATATAAATGGATTTTGCAGTTGGATTGTTGAGTATTGGTAATTTCTATCAAAATTGAGGAAGTAAAAAAATTCAAAGTACTTGAGTTATTGAGTAATCACTCAATAGGCTACTACCTCTGTTCCCCAAATTTTGACACGGTTTGATCCGGCACTGGTTTTAAGAAATATAATGGAAAATGTATTGAAAAAGTTGGTGGAATGTGGGTCCTACTTTTAAAGTATTAAGTAATTTTATAATAAAATATGAGTATGAATGAGTTAGTGGAATATGGAGTCCACTGTCAAAAATGGTAAAAAGTGAAGTGTGTCAAACTTTTAGGGACGGACTAAAATGTTTAATTGTGTCAAAATTTTGAGGGACGGAGGTAGTATTTTTCTATTTTTTCTATTTTATCAAGTGGGATAAAATAGTTTACTACTGTGAAGCGTATGATTTAATAGAAAAATACTCCTTCCATCTTTTAAAAATAGATGCCTTCTATTTAAAATACATTTCTCGTTACATGTCTCTTACTTTATCAATTTTACATTAAAACTTATTTTAAAAGTTTTTATTTTTTAATGAACGAAGGGAGTATAAATGATCATTTAAGCTAATGTGTGAAGGTTTATGGGTGGTCATGGTTTCAACAGAACTAGGTATATAGTTACGTTACAATATTATTTTTAAAATAAATATACATGGGCAATGGCTATTCTTATAATTTCTTTGATTCTTTCCAATGGAAATATTATTATTATGCTAATAATTGCACAATGTCAATAATGGAAGAGACCTGTGAGAAAGGATCATGCCATGTTGTATATAATATGTAATGAAAAAAAAGTACACAGAGAGATTGTAAATTTCTTCACTTCACTCAGAAATTAGGACTAACCCAATAATCCCTTCAAATAATCATCATAGTACTTATAAAATGCACCAGCTGGGAATCGAACCCGGGCAGGGTACTATTCTCCCACTAGACCACTGGTGCTTGTGGTCTTAGTGCTTCTGTGTGTCTTATTTCAAGGATGAACCTTGGCCGGTCAATGTGAACATGAATACATGATTAAGTAACTTCATTAGCATCACTTCACTATTCATCAATGGACTTAAAAAATTTGATTTCAACTTGATAAGATAAATGTTGTTGGAGATGATCCATTTGCTCCCTATGTGAATGTACATCATCCTTACTCATAGACGAAGTACAAGGTTTTATTTCTTGATATGCATTGCAACAATCTGTAATATAGGTCATTGATCGGATGATATTGGTCGCACATGACCCTTGAAACTTCATCGTTTTGATGTATTGGTGTGGACATCTTGTAACATTCGGTGTATTTTTAACACTATTCTCTTTAAACTGCATATATGTAAGAAGGCATAATTTACTAAAAATTTTGCGAGATAGGCTGGAATTTGACCAAATTTCGAAACAATATTAATATACCAACCTCAATCTTGAAAATCTGAAGACAAGGGCATGCCGATATCACAGATTTTAGTGACAAGAGACATCCGTGCTCATACAACGAGCTCTCTTTAACGTGCAACGTCTTGAGATTAGGCATTATCGGAAACCCATTCCACGAAAGCTTCTATCAAATTAAGACAACCAATTCATCATCATCATATATATGTATAAGAGAAGAAAAAACATTTAATTTGTGAGTGTTGTTTTTCTTACATTAGGGTATAAGTAGAGAGAAAAGACAAGTTTCTCGAGTTGGGAAGTAATGCAACTTACTGCAGAAGTAAAATGTTGCATAGTATATCTTGCACTGTAAATTGCAAAATTTACCGCGACAAGTCTTGGAACATTCTCGATCCATAGCTGCCCCGGCCTTGCATCAACGCTAACTAGAGCAAGATTAGGAGCAGAAATGTTAATAAAATATTCCTGGATGTTGCATTTTCGTATCCGAAGCTCCTCCAACACGAGGGTTGAGTCGCAGAATTTAACTTCAGACGTCAAATGCGAGCCTTCGATGGTCAATTCCCTCAACAAGGGACAGTTTTTCAAGAACAAGGAGATATCTTCACCGCTCATTATCAGACTTCTCAGAGACAAAGTCTTGAGATGTTGCATAGGTCTAATCTCTCCCAACAAATCCCCCAACAATAACTTATGCTTTAGACTATTTTCACATATGAACTTCAACTTCAACCTCTCGACTTGTCTCGACCACACGAATTCGAGCCATTTGGTGATTGTGCTTTGCGCTGAGTTGTTTATGTAAAATTGGATTCTGAACTCTTTCAGGAAAAGGGCTTTATGCGATTCGAGAACTGAATTCACCATTTTGACATTCTTGCACGTCGAAACGTCCCATGAGTCGTGCTCGATTTCAGTGGTTCTCTTGTTGTGGCGACGATTAATGTTGACAAAGTCAAGATTAGAAGTGTGCTTCCATAAATTCGGCCATCGGTGGGAAAGAATGCTAGTGGAAGCAGCTTGTCTCAAGGGTAGGAAAGAGAGTATGATGTAAATGATCTCATCAGGTAACTCACTTAACCGATCAACCACTCCCTTATCACACTGTAAATACATATATCAACAACTGTCAATTTAGAATGATAATCATCAACATTTTTTATACATAAATTTGAGCTACAATTAGCAATAAAAAGCTAACCTCTATCCTTCTTTTCTTACGCTTGTGTTTTTTGCAGGGCTCCTGCTGGTGTGAGTTGGTTCCATCCATCAATTTCTATGCAAAATGGAAGAATTGGTTAACTCATAATTCCAATTCAAAAGCTAACTAATGTTGTAACAAGGATTAAAATAATATGTTTTACAAAATCGAACAGATTACAGATAAGAATTATACGAAAATGATGTGAGAATTCGAAAAAAATAGAACCTGATTTGAAGAGCGACAGATAGGTTTCTTGGTGTGTTAAACAATTGGATAAACTAGCCCTAATCTTAATTATATTAGTACTTCATATGAAATGTTTATTTATAGGGAGGGATAGTATGTATTTGTGGCTGATGGGATGGGCCTACTATTGATTTGATTCCTAATTACGAAGATTATTCATTTTGATAATTTTGGAATCTGTTGACTAATTATAAAATTAAGAAGGTATTGTGAATCTGATAATTTTGGAATCTGTTGACTAATTATAAGAGAATAAAAAAATACAATATAATTCCAAAAATCAGGAAAAATTAATGTAAAATTTGAACTGAGAATTCACCCGCCGGTAAAATTTTCTCCACTTGAACCTATATGTTCTTTTTCAGTTTTGTGTGTATAAAGATTAGATGAGTTTGTGTTTCGAATGAAAAATAATACTCCCTCAGTTCGCCATCAGGGGTCCCGGTCACTTTTGCGCACCCATTTTGTAAAAATAATAATAAATAGTTAAAGTGGAGAAATGTTAGAGTAAGAGGGAGAATAATGTTGTCAATAGTCTTCTCAACATTTATTTAGTAAATTAAAAAATTGTCGATATAAAAAATTAGTACTAGATGAAGGTAGAGTACAAATTTTTCAGTCATTGTACAATTAAAATGAGTAAAATTAACTCAATAAAAATATTCAAATAGGGCTGAGAAAGAATTAAAGTTACTACTTAATAGTGTTATACCTATTGAATATTTACTTCATTTTTTAAAAATAGTAACTCTTTTTATGTTAGTCCGTTCTTTAAAAATAGCAACTTTCAAACTAAATGTCAATCCCAGTGTCACGACCGCGCTTTGCTAAGGATGGCATTGCTCGGTAAATCATGACCAGGGGAGGGAATTAAGAAGAGGGGATAGAAAGGGGATGAAAGAATTTACAATAAGACATGCAAGTACTTATTCATAAGATAAAAAAGGTTCACAAGACAACGAAAGATCATGAGGATTTAAAAGAGTGTTTAACATAGGTCACTCGTTACTAATCATTGTTCCTATGACCCATTAGTACAAAATACTACAATATAAGCACAGCGGAAGGAGTTGTAACCATATGGTCATGTGTATGAAGACACATGCCACGAAAATCCTACAAAAGAGATGAGACGACCACCAACTCCACTCAGCCACCAGTTCATCACTAGCTCAACCTGCACATTTAGAAATACATGCAGGGCTGAGTACGGGGTACTCAGTGAACACATTGCCGGAAGATACACATATAAGAAAAAGTTATTATCATGCCATCACAGTAACACACGGGGGTTTTTCTTAAAGGCCCGAGCTTACTAAGTTCATTTTCATAAAGTTCGCCTGATCAGGCTAAGTTCTTTTCTTCAATCCGCCATATCTGATAGTTCATTGTGTGTCGGGAAGGTGGCCACCTTCCACGATCACATTGACCGGCCAACCCTTACGATGACTCACGGTCCATTCCTTTGTGCACACTAACTCGAAAAGGATCTTGGTCCTATTGGAGCCGAATTCGTTTCATTCATTCATTCATTTGGCATCGCCAAGCAGATAGGCATCATAAAACAAATAATTTATGGCACGATAACATTTTTAAAAAAAAGTAAGTGCAAATTTTATCAAACAAAAATCATTTCATATATTTGATAATTTTATCCACACTTAATGTGTTGGATATAAAGCCCACCTCAAAGCTTCCAAGTAAAACTCTACAAAAGCTCGACCTTGGGTAATCAAACTCCGCGAACACGCCCTTCTTGAAAGAGTATAATGATTTAAATTAGTTTTTATGAACATACATAAGGTGCATGACATGAAATGATCCTACATGTAGTATGCGTCCTACGTTCGGGGTTCGATCAAGATAACTTCATTCCACTAAAACAAAATGGATCTCTATTTCATAAGAGGCCTTAAAATTTATTGCTTGGGAGATGGTTCATTTAGCTCCTACATTCTTAACTTCAAGGAATTAATTAAGGAGGGTAAGATATTAATTAATCATAAGATTAATTATTTAAAAGCTTCAAACATTTCAAGAAATATTAATCCAAAATTAAGAGATAAGGTTCATTTTATTACTTAGCTTCAAAGCCCAAAATTCTCATTTCCTCTAAATTCTCGGCCCATAATAGAATAAATAAGAGACCATCTTATTAAATTAATTACTTGGCCCAAAGGAGAGGCCCAATACCCAAATAAACTAGAAAAGCCCTATACACTCCACCAATCCAGAAGAAAAGAAAAAGAAAAGGGGCGCCTCCTTCTCCCAACCTCTCTCTCTCTATCTTCTCTCTGCCGGCGGTCTTGGCGTCGCCGGTGAGCGACGCTGGCCGCCGGTCGCGTCCCTCCTCTCTCCCTCGGTCTCTCTCTCTCCCTCGGTCTCTCTCTGTTTCTCGACCGACGGAGCTCGGCTACCTCCGGAGAGGCCCGTCACTCGATCTCTGCCGCCTCGTCCATTTTCAAGTACGTTTCTTTATCACAAACCACTCCATACCTTAACACACACACAAACTCATCTCCTCCTTTATTCATGGTCAAAAACTAGTGTCGGGGTGCGGTCGGCTCGCCGGTGTGCGCGAGACCAGCCGCCGTTGACTTGCGGGCGTTGGGCAGTGGCGGAAGTGGCGAAGAACAAAGCTGAGGGGCAGCAGCGGTGGCTGCCACCGTGTGACAGCAGCGGCGTCGGCGTGTGCGGCTGCCAAACGGAGCAGCTGTGTGCGTGTGGCTGTCGAGAGTGCAGCAAGGTGTGCGTGGCTGCCTTGTGACTGCAGCAGCGGCTGCCCGGCAGAGGCAGCAGCGGCATCGTCCGGCCGAGGCATCGGCTTTATTAATTCTAAGCTATACTCTCATCTTGAGGTTTAAATCTTAACACCTTCTTGTCTATAATGTCTTATGCCTTGTTAACTTTAGAAGAGAAGCATGTAATGGCTTTTATTCATTAGATTAATTGTCATGAGAGGGGTATTGCAATAGTATTGACTAAGAGTCCTACGTTCAAAGTCTAAATTGAGCGTGAAATTGTGAGAAAAGTCGGTCTATTGATGTTGATAAAGATGAGAATCATTGGAATAATTCTACTAACATGGTGTGATGGAAAAGAATAGTAAATGTGATGCAAAGCTTAGGAAATCAAAATGGTTTAGAGGTGGATACCTTGAGGAAAATATGGAAGCAAGGTAGTGTGTAGAAACTTGACTTCCTTCTTCAAGCACTTACTTCATCCTCACCATGAGATAAATTTTTGTTTAGGGATTTTGTGGAAGAACAAAAGAATTAAGGGTAGAGATGGTGTGGTATTTATAGAGAAAATGGGTGCATGGAAATGCTTGGTCATAAACTTGATTCAAGGAGGAAATGTATTGTCCAAAGGGTAGGGACTTTTTGCCAAATGAGGCAAGTTGTCTTGTCAAACATCTCTTTTTCCTAAAATGGCAAGAATATTATGTCTCGTCACTTAAAAAGACGTGAGCCGTCAATTGGAAAACGTGAGCCGCCGTTTGATTTGCGTGTTTGATGTGATTTGATTTCGTCGATCGTCTAGTCTTGATTTAACATGCTTCTTATCCATTCGTGTAGGTATCGGGATTCAAGGCGTGACTGTTGAGCAAGATCCGAAGGGCATGGAGAGTATTTTATTTTTAAATAAATCTTTACTTAAACGTTGAACTCGTGTACGGACTTTTATTTGAAACTCGGTCTTCACAAACGGACTTTTATTAGAGCAAACATTTATATTGACTATTACTATTTTTGTTCACTACTCAAAATATACTTCACACGATTAATCATAACTAGAAGTAATAATAAGAAAATTTGGACGCGAAACTTATATATATATATATATATAGATCGATGTTCTAAGCCTTAGGGTAAAAAGTCGGGGTGTTACATTCTTTCCCCCTTATAAAAATTTCGTCCCGAAATTTGTAAGGGTCTATTCAAATAGTTCCGGGTATTTTTCTTTCATCTCGTCTTCCAGTTCCCATGTAGCTTCTTCGTATCCATGATGCTTCCACAAGACCTTCACCGAAGTGATAGATTTTGTCCTTAGTTGTTGCACCTTCCGGTCTAAGATTGCTTCTGGCTTCTCCTCGTAACTCAAGTCCGGGTTTAACATCATCTCTTCATGGTGGATCACATATTTCGGGTCGTACACATATTTCCGCAGCTGCGAAACATGGAAGACGTTGTGCACGCTTCCGAAACTTGGTGGCAGCGCCAAACGATATGCGACGGGTCCAATTTCCTCCAGGATTTCGTAGGGGCCAATGAAACGAGGCCTAAGCTTTTCCTTTACACCAAAATATATTATCCCTTCAGGAGGAGATACCTTCAAACAAACCTTGTCTCCTATTTTGAACTATAGGTCGGTCTTCTGCTTCTTTGATCCTTCCTTTGATTTGTCGCACTATTTGACCATTTCGTTGACCACTTCAAGGTCCAGCATCTATCTTTCACCAACTTCATCTCAATATAGCGGTGATGTGCACTTCCTCTTGTTCAACACGGTGTAATGTGCCATATTAACGGTCGTCTCGTAACTATTGTTGTAAAAAAAAAAAAAAATTCTATAAACAATAGGATTGCATCAGCTTCTACCTTCAGGAGTCTGAAACGTTCTCTCCGATTGTTCGCCAGATTGTGGATGGAGCGAAGTGCCGAAGTTTAGTTTCATACCCCGTTCTTCTTGTAGGTTTCTCCAAAATTTCAAAGTGAATTTCATATCTTGATCTAGAGTGATTGAGGTTAGGATACCATGTAGGCGCGCAATTTCTCGCACATAAAGTTGAGACAACTCTCGGATCCGTAAGCAATTGAAATCGCCAAGAAATGAGCACTCTTTGTGAGGCGATCCACGTTCACCCAGATGGCGGTGTTCGCTCGCTTGGTCTTTGGCAAGCCCGTCACAAAATCTATGGTTATGTGTTCCCACATTCACTCAGAATTTATTTATTTATTTATTTATTTATTTATTATTATTATTATTATTATTATTATTATTATTTTAAAGGTTGCAATTTCCCGTAAGGTTGTTGATGCAATGCTTTAACTCGTTGGCAAGCCAAACATCTCTTCGCAAAAGATGCTATACATCTTTTCATGCCGTCTCACTAATATTTTTGCCTTAGGTCTTGATATATCTTTGTACTCCCAGGGTGTACGGTCTAGGGCTTGTCATGAGCCTCACTCACAATCTTGTCTCTCGGTTTCTTATCATTGGGTGCACCCAACCTCCCTCCAAAAGTGAGGGCGTTATCTGCCTCCTCGGGGTAGTTCTCACATCCATTGGTCCTCACCGTTACTCGTACACTTTTCATAGTCTTCGTATTGCCTTTGCGCAACAATAATACGCTTTCTATCTCAATTCTGGCTCCACCACTAGAGTAGCTATCCTTGCCTTTACTGTTTGTGGGGCACTCACCATTTCTAAGTTGAGCTTGCTGAATTCTCGTAGGAGTTTCTCCTTGTGGGTGAACATGGCTGCCAAGTGTTACGTTGTTCGGCTTAGAGCATCGGCCACTACATTGGTCTTGCCGGGATGGTAGTTGATGCCACAATCGTTGTCTTTCACTAGTTCCAACTATATTTTTTTTATTATTATTTTCATTTTCAAGGCTTGGTCATGAAAATATTTGAGGTTATTGTTATCTTTGAAATTTTCACATCGAACTCCATAGGGGTGTCACCAAATCATTAAGGCGGACACCACAACAACTAAATTCCAAATCGCGTGGGTTGTAATTGAGCTTGTGTAACCTGCTTGACATGGTAGATATGCTATTACTCTCCCGCTTTGTATGATGACGCGGTCGAGTTCATTCCTTAACGCATTGAAGTAAACTACATAGCTTATCTCCAGCCTTGGGACAACTAAATTTTTTTTTTTTTTGGCGACGTGGTCGGCTCCTTCTTCAGTTAATGAAAAATCTCTTCAAAGTCAGAGGTCCACGAAATTTTGGTGCGCTTTTTAAGTTGTTACGTCATCGCTCTTGAAATCTTATAGAATCCTTCAATGGATCATCTATAGTACCCTTCCAGTCCTAAAGTAGCTTCGTCACTCATTAAGTATTGTAGGAAGTTCTAACTCCTACACGATCTCTACTTTTGTTAGATTCATTTAGATTCCTTCGGCAGTCACAACATGACAGAGGAAGTTCAACTCGTTGATCCATAACTCACACTTGCTAAATTTAGCATACAACTTTTAAACCTTAGTGTTCCCAAGGTAATCAGTTTGTTTTCTTTGTGTTTGGGTAAACAGGGTAGCCCAAGTGAACTTATCCGCACGACTGTCGCAGTTATTAGGGATATTTGCTTATCCCTGGTGATTCCATGGGAACGTGCTGGTTCTTTTCCTGGGATTTGGAAAGAAATTGGTCGTGGTTGCATAGTATAGCAGCGTAGTCCCCGGTTAGTCAAATCATGCACAGGATCATGTCGGTGCTCCACATTCACATGACACTCATGTTGTTGGTCGTGATCTAAAGCTCTCCCATAAGACTTCTACACTCGGGCAAACACGTTTAATTTCTACAATTCCTCTTATTGGCAACGACATTCAAATTTTATGTTTAGCTTGCTTCATTTGGATGTTTAAAGTCTCTATGCAGGGTGCTGATACGAAAAGTGGAATGCACCCGTACAAATAAGAGAATAATGGATACATCAAGGAGTATGGTCATTCTTGCTTCCATTGGCCCCATTTTGGCTTCTTTTCTTCTCATACCATGTGCGTGAGCCTTTAAGGGTAGTATTGGTCATCGGGGTTGTTGTTGCTGCGACAGTTAAGGTAGTTGTGGGGGAGGCTGCTAAGGTTGCATTTCCATTACTTGTGATTGTGAGCATTGTGCCGGTTGTTTCGACCTTGTCGATTTCTTCCATGATTTACATCCACATATCGATAAATTAACTACTTATGCATGTAGGGATCTACGAGATGTAAGGATCTATGAGGACTTTTACATTTTTTTTTTGTGAAAGCGTACTATAACGTGCTTTCGCTCTTCTAGAGGGTCATCGAAAGTGGTACTTAATTATAAATCTTCATCTATCTATTGCAGGTCAAGGGCTCCTTGCCTCTCCTCTTCTTCAAACTCCGATTCAAAATTTTCATAAAGGAATCTTAGATTAAGGATAGAACAAGATCCGTTTTGCATCATATCTAAGGGATTCCTCGGTTCGGGCCGACGAAACAACTCGATCATTATCAAATGGACTAAATCAATTTTCTGTTCGTGAAGATCCCACCAGAGTGCCTTTTACTTCTAATAGGCCATGAATTGGAATATATTAAAACTTGATGTCCTACTTATGTCGATCCTTCTGGTCGGTGCATCACATTTGTGCATGTCTGCCTAAGGGAACTTCCTTCTTTTATGAATCTTAAAAGATTTAAAGCATTGTTCTTCGTGCATTCCTCATGTAGGAAACTCAGGGATTTACCAGTCTTAACTTGGATAAAGTGAATTGATACTGAAAGGGGATTGGAATTTTGAAATAATTTCAAGGTTATCTAGAAGAATAAAATGAATGTCACTAGTCTGATCAAGCGATCATGGGTTTTCGTAACAACCTCTTACATGTAGCTTGCAACTACTGATTTTCAATAACAGAGCAAAAACTAGGTTCAATTGGGCTCATCACATCCATTCAGCAAAGACAAATACTTTCACAAGGTCTAAGCTATAACCGTAGAGCTTAGTAGAAAATTCTTCTAGAAGATTGGTAGATGAAATAAGTTATGAAGGACTTCTCAAAGTTGACTGTCAATTCAGTTGACCAAACAGGTTTGAAAGAGTTGAGAGAACATTGGAGGATGTATCTATCAGAGTAAGCCCCGACATACCCAATTAATGGAAGAATCTGAAAAAAAGACAATTGTTGTGAAGTTGTATCGACTATTGATTCTTCACATCATAATATGGAATAATGAAAATAAATTTGATGGCTTTCCAAGTCTTTCATAGGTAATCAAAGCAACTCTCTTAGGGAGAAAGTAAAATTCAAAATTTAAACTTGGAGTTGCAGAAAAATTTGAACATGAGACGATACGTGTAAGAGTCTTGTGGAAAAAAATATGTCTTAAATTTGTAAGAAAGGTATTTAGAAATCATATATTGAGAAATAGTACGATCAAGAGATATTCAAGGGTAATAAGCTATTTTTGAAAGTTAATTGCCTGAGAAGCATAATTGTTTCAGAGATGATATTTATTGGTAGAACTCATGAAAGTCACTACTCTTACAAGGAACGAGTCAAAGAATATTGACATCAATCAATGGTGTTTGAAAAGATGAGGGCAAGACTCAAACTTATGCTTACTAAAAGATGAACCACCACTTGGTGCATACAGAAATGAACAAAATGGTACAATACTCTCGAAATATGAGTCAATCAAATTCTTTGTCAGAAAGAGGAAAAACATTGGGGCTCCAAGTAAGTACTGGTGGTTAAAAGCATCATCATGATCCATAAGACGATACTCCTCATTCGTCTACTCATGAGTGGGATGAATCTGGATAAATCTTAGGCTCCAAATTGAGATCTGGTAACTTTGGTGGATGATCACATATTCGTAGTAGTTTTGGTAGGCCACAACAGTCATTTCCGTGGAAAAAAAATTGGAAGCCGGAACGTAGAAAAGATCTTTGGGATAGCGCGATGCTATTATCACAAATTCCAAGGAGTTTCGTATAGCTTCTTCTCGTCGGTCTATCTTTACTGAGTATATAGACTCACCTCCTCATTCTGATGACGTTCCTGCTGGAGATTTTATTATTATTATTTGTTTAAAACGACTTCCTACATCACTCTTAGACTCGTGAGCGCGATAGACCTGCCTCAAACTCGTTCTTGTCCGTCATCGTTCGACATTTGGTTTCTCATGACATTGTACATATAATTTGGATTCTAAGAGGACTTAGATCTAGAACAACTTTAGCTCAGTGTTGGCACCTCGTCGAGGCTGGTTTTATGATGATATTTCTAGTGAACTTATGTCACGGTCTAGCATTGGGAAAGAAGTTTAACAGATAATGGGTATCAGTTGGTTTCACTCACTCTCGAGAATTAAGACATTAGTCGACTCAAATGTCCTCAAGGTTTAGAACAACTGAGAGATAAGATCAGTCCATGCTATTAAGTAATAACAACATTCTTCTTTAATCTTGTTCGTTTCTTCTGTGTACTAAAAGACTCCTTGTTACATCATTCACTTTGTTTCTGTCGCTTAGGAAAGCAATGATAAAATCATACATATCATTCTAAATTCGAACTAAGTTCCCAAGGGACAGTTCTTTTAAAGCATTCTATGTTCTTTGATGATAAAATTCTAAAGGCCAACTTAAAGAGTTATTCCTTCCCTTCTACCTCTTAAACTTTTCACATAAAAATTCACACTTTAAACTTTTGTTTCAAAAAAAAGACGAAAGTTACCTTTTTCGTTGAGTGTGATGAATTGGTGCTGAGCTTTGGTCGAATCGATACATAGTTTAGTGAAACAAGTCCAGACCATTTAAGAAGGAAAACTCATGGGTTCAGAGCGGAAAGGAAACCTAGGCTCTGATACCACTCTGTCACGACCGCGCTTTGCTAAGGATGACATTGCTCGGTAAATCATGACCAGGGGAGGGAATTATGAAGAAGGGATAGAAAGGGAATGAAAGAATTTACAATAAGACATGCAAGTACTTATAATCAAAATCATTTGGTTAAAATATAGTACTAGAATTATTCACGGCGTGTTAATTTTAAACAAATTCAAACTGTATAAGTTTTTATGATTAATTTTGTAATTTTGTACAGAACACACTAGAATTTGACAAAATCTTATACGGAGTAGATTTTTTTGGCAGTGTACTTTAAAAAAAAATGAAGTTAATAGTGTACTAATAATGACTTTGATGACTTGAATCAAAGTTGGAAATTGTGAAAAATGATTATTGAATTTTGTGTTTTGTTACAAGCGTAAATTTTGATAGCTTTGCTGGTTTGCTTACTGATCCAATTTTTAAAAAACATTGTATTTAGATAATTGCAGTTGATCCGGATAGAGAAGCATACGAGGTTGGGCTGCCATTTATTGAGAAAGCTGGCGTGACTCATAAGATCCAATTCATTAATTCAGACGCAGTCACGGCTCTTAACCAATTACTTCATACTGTGAGTCCATTTCCTCTTTTAATTAAATAAATAATTTATATCAATGATAATATAATTAAATAGTGGAGTGCTACACTCTATATTAATTTGAAATTAAAGTATGAGGGAAACAAGTTGATTGTAAAGTGAAATTAATTAATTACAGGGAGAAGAAGGGACATTTGATTTCGCATTTGTGGATACCGACAAAGAAAACTACATTAATTATCACGAGCTACTGCTAAAGTAGTGAGGGTGGGAGGACTGATCGCCTACGACAACACCCTGTGGGCCGGCACTGTCGCATTGGCTGATGAGGATCTAACCCAGGAATGGAAGGATCAGATTGGTGAGGAACGGATCTTTCTTAGGAATCTCAACACCTTTTTGGCTAAAGATTCTCGCATCCAACTTGCTCATCTTTCCATCGCTGATGGCCTCTCCCTTTGCCGCCGCCTTCGTTAAATTTTATTCAAATATCACTTTTTTTTTGCTTAATAAATCTGGGTGTGAAATTTGGGAAAATTCGAGGGTTGATTTTGGGTGTAAAGTTATTATTTATGTATTTTTGTAAAAAACAAAACATGTGTTTTATAAGTTAATTGGTTGAATTATCTCGATATCTATTTTTAATTTGATTGATGATTCTTCTTCTCATCGGAGGTAGAGTCGTTCCAGATGTACCAATCGAAGTGGGTCAAGATTTTGAGACAACTCATTTAAAAAAAGTCAATAGGATCACAAAAATACACGCTCGACCCATGGTTTAATTTAATAACTTCAAAAATTAAAGAAAAATATTGTATTGCACCAAAAATACGCACTTCATTCTCACTAAAATACACGCCTATGGCTTATTTTAAATCGATTTCACAATTGAGTAGTGTAGTTTGGTTTACTTATAAATTCTGTGAGGGAAAAAATAAAAGAAAAAACCTTAATAAATAGAAAAATTAGCATGCTTCAATCCAATATTATGTAACGTCGATGAATATAATAGCAATTTCTGAAATAAGAGCGGTTAGAAATAAAGGGATAAAATTCCCAAGCCGTGACAGGCGGTACTCTAACTATTACAATCGAAGGAAAATAACAACTATAACTGGAATGGAAATTACAACGGAAATAAAATAAAACAAACCACCAATAAGTCGAGTTGAGGAAAGCCCTCTTTCCGCAAGACAAATTACGCCACGGCTAGTGCTCACGGAATGACGTATTGCCCCCAAAGATAAAACGACTTCCTCCTAGCGTGTAGAAGCACCTCAAACCCGCTAGGCACCGGCGAACTTGATGGAGTTCCGAGAATCGAGCTATGCAATGCTTCTATGAATGCACATTATGATGTAGAGAGCTTGAGAAAGTAGAAAGTGTATGTTGTTGTGTTTCCTCCACTCCAAGATCAAGCCTATTTATAGGCTAGAGAAAGCACTTGAAAGGCCTTGCAATCAAGATTATCTCTTAATGCATTTGGGGGTTACCTAAGATGAAAGGCCATAGGTCTTGGCCACCTCAAAAGTCTCCCACATTTTTCACATGTTTTTTCCACCAGAGCTACGTTATGAAGTTTCTCGAATTGAGAAATTACAATGAAATTTTCTTTTGTTTAATGGGAGATGGCTCCTGTAGATGCTAGTATACTTCGTGCCTCTATGCCTAAGTGGACAAAAATACTTTGTGTTTGTGCTTGCATGTTTGCAAGAGAGACACACGAGCTAAGAAAGAGATTAATGGAGAGAGACACTAATATGTGAGTTAAGTAATATGGTTGAGAGGTAGAATTGTATATTGACTAAAATAACCTTAAATTCTAAGAATTACTCCCTCCGTCCACGAAAATTTGTCCCATTTTTCTATTTTCGTCCGTCCCCCAAAATCTGTCTCATTTCACTTTTACCATTTTTGGTAGTGGACCTCATATTCCACTAACTCATTCCTACTCACATTTTATTATAAAACTAATATATAAAAGTAGGACCCACAATCCACTAACTTTTTCAACTCATTTTCTATTACATTTCTTAAAACCCGAAGAGAGTAAAAAAAAGGCTATAAAAGTCTTAAAAGGATTGTATCATGGTAAACTTGAACCTTAATATTTGGCTTTGGATATTAACTACTCTATCACTGATTCACTATTGTCAATTCACACACATTATTGTACAAGGCTTCTTGTTCATATAAGTTGTGTTTTTTCTTTAACAATTTCAAACTTTTGTGGAGTATATAAAGCAAGAAAGTATACATGTTATTTCAAACAATTACCACATATTTCGATTTCACATTCGAGTATGAAAAGGAGAATTTACAACGGAGATAATATTTGTAATTTAATTACTTTAGTACAGATGATGAGTAGGACGACGACGAGAGAAGTGATGAAGACGAGACACCAAAATAAGAATACTACAATGATATTCTTCAGTATATCCGACCCAACGAGTTTATTTTTCTGGATCTGCCACTCGCTGAGTGAGTAAGGTAGTGGCATCAGATTCTTGTGTAGAAAGCAAACTGCCATTATCAACATGAACTCCAACTTCATAACCGAAAGACGGCGTTCGGACAGCCCTCTGCACCCCAATGGATCCATCGCCAGAAAGCATGAAAATGACCCGTGACATGGTTGGCCTCGACGAAGGCGCTGACTGTACACAAAGCATAGCAATCTCGACCAATTTTTTCACTTCTTCCACTTGATATTCGTTCAAGTTCAATGCCACGTCAACTAGGTTTTGGTGAGTGTCTTTCTCGTATAACTTCCATGCCTGCACATATAATTAGGACCATGCCCTTAAAATGATTGATTCTACATTTATTATGTTAATTTGAGTATTTACCTCTTTAAGTAAATATTCATAGGTGGAATCTGGGGTGACATCAGTGGATCTTCTGCCGCTGATGATTTCAAGCATCACAATTCCGAAGCTGTAGATGTCGACCTTCTCGGACAAATGTCCCCTGATGGCGTACTCCGGTGCTGTATACCCCCTAATCATGTATATGTATACATATATATTATATAGACAAATAGCCATATAGAGTGATGAGAATGAGACAACACTTACAATGTGCCCGCAAAGTTAGTGCTGGCATGTGTCTGATTCTCAGGGAGAAGCCTCGCCAAACCAAAATCCGCAATCTTAGCTTGGAAGTGATTGTTGAGTAGGATATTGCCCGGTTTGATGTCTCGATGTATGATGGTGGTGTGGTAATCCTCGTGCAAAAACGCAATCCCCTTTGCCGTTCCAAATATTATATCCACGCGTTGTTTCCAGCTCAACAATCCTCGATTTTGACCTATTCAAGAAAAAACAGAAAATATCTCAATTTAGTGTAAAGAGAGAGAACTGAAACACAACTATATAAGTTTCACATACAACTACACTTATTAAGATTATGAAGCGACTCTCATGGGCTATTTCTCACTTATCACCGATTGATTTTAAGATAGAAACTCACCTAACATTTTATATGAACCAGAACATACCATATAAGAATCTATCAAGGCTTTTTTTCTCCATGAACTCATAAACAAGAAGCAGGTCAAATCCCTTGGTGCAACATCCCAAGAGACGGACTAGGTTGCGATGATGAACATTGCTAATAAGTCTAACTTCGCTCTCAAAATCTTCCTTTGCTCCACTATGTTTCATATCCAACTTCTTCACTGCTACAACCGTGTCATTTCTCAGTGTCGCCTACACAAAAGACATTCCAAATAGGTGTAAATTAGATATCTCACAATCATACACACACTGCACACAATACACATGCACAAACACAACATATGCACTCGCACAAACAACACGAATATATAGAAAAATAATAGTACAGAAGTACATCTATGCATATAAAAAAAATGGGTTACGTTAGTGTGCTAATTAATTTACAGTAATAATTAATAACTTTCAATTATCAACATAAAGACATAATTATATCAATACAACATATAAATTTAAATATCAACACAAAGGCATAAGTTTATCAACACAAGAAAATTGATAAATTGATGTCTTTGTGTTGATATTTTTAACATAGTTAGTATTTGATCGCACACCTAAAAAAAATAAATTTTATATTCAATTCTCGTATACTTTCAAACATATTAAAACCAGTACCTTGTAGACGGCACCAAAAGCACCTTGTCCTATTTTATTTTCCTCACTGAAATTGTTTGTTGCTTCTTTCAAATCAGTGTAGCTATATCTATTTGGAAGTTGCAACTGCGTAGCCCCCAATATATTAGCTGAAATACAATCACAGACAAGAAAGAATGATTATGAAGTATAGCCTAGTTATATATCCAAAAAAATAGAATGAGAGGTAAATAATGAACCTATTAGAGCATTCTTGAGCTGCCTTGAAAACTTGAACCACATGAGAGCAGTTGCTACAATTACAAATAGTAGGGAACCTCCAACCGTTCCCCCTATCACTGCCTTTTCGTCGATTCCTGCAGATAAAGTAAGAGAGAGAGAATAAAGGTGTTGCTTTTTAATTAAAAAAAAAAAAAGAATACGTCTTAGCTACAGAGGGACATATAGAGTACTATTAACTACCTTTTCCCGGTAGTTTGATAGGTGTTGTCTGATCATCGGGAAAGAAAGATTGATTGGAATATCTCATAAAAC
The DNA here is from genome assembly GCF_029641045.1 of Salvia hispanica. Lineage (NCBI taxonomy): Eukaryota > Viridiplantae > Streptophyta > Magnoliopsida > Lamiales > Lamiaceae > Salvia > Salvia hispanica. The sequence continues at coordinate 69,042,433 of NC_142692.1, read as the reverse complement.
AGGCAACATCGGTAACCCTTCCACCCGTTGCATCACTGCAGTTCTGCAAACTATTATATGCTGCCTGTAAGCAACCTTGGCAGCCGAGTCGCGTGACTGTGAGAGTACACTGCGCGACCGCATAAACAATTGTATTTCGTTGACTTGCTGCAAAATACTCTTTCATCCTCGGAGTTGCCACTTCAAGGTCACTCAGCAATCTAGTTTTCTCTTCCAAGAAACCGGCTGCCGAGGACGAAACATCATCACATATTAGCCATTGCTCGCTTGTCCTTTGGTAGAAGTTGTAGCTCTCGTACCTGCCTCAAAATAATAGTTCTGTATGTAGGTACTCATCATTCAGCTAGTTAGTTAGTTAGTTGTACCTAGGGATGTCAATTGGGCTAACCCGCTCGGGTTTGGGCCAATCCACTCGGGTTGTCGGGTTATTTGTGTTCGGATTATTCGGGTTGTGATTTTTTGAGTTATAAATTTTCGGCCCTAACCCTAAATCTTCGGGTTTCGAGCTAACCCACGGGCTATTCGAGTCAAACGTGATCTTATGTGTTTCTTTCTATCAAATCCCAATATTCTAACTTATATAAAAAAAACAGATTATCGCAAATAATAAAGTATTATCAAAGTGAACAAGAGAAAAAAAATAATAAAATTGAAAATTGAAACAAAATACATAAACATACCGTGAATCTGAGTACAACTAAATGGAAATCATGCATTTCAATGGAGTTGAATGACATTCTTCATTGTGTACCCAAGAAATAAATTCTAACTTTCAATTTGAGAGAGAAACATAATTACCATATCTAATTCATATCAATGTTGCGTTTAATATTGATATTGCTGCATATACATAATATAATTATATAATCCAAAATTTTAATTATATTTCTATTTTAAATTATCAACCCATGGACTAACCCACAACCCGCCCAGGGCAGCCTGCATAACCCGCTGACCTGAACGGGTCGGCCCATGTAGCCCTATTATGCATTTAGGTTGCAATTTTCCGCCCCTAACCCTATAATTTTAGGGGGTTATTCAGGTTGATCCGCGGATTTCGGGCCTAGATTGACATACCTAGTTGTACCTGCCTCAAATAAATACTTTTGTATGTAGGTACCAATCATTAAGTTAGTGGTTGTAACTGCCTCAAATAAATACTTTTGTATGTCGGTACCAAACATTTAAGTTAGTGGTTGTATACTTTTGTATGTAGGTACCAATCATTAAGTTAGTGAGTAAGTTACCTAAGGAAACAGCCGTCAAAGACGACCCGGGCACCGAGGCTGGAGCAATTGGATTTGGTGGTGATGGCGATTACAGCGGCGTCGAAGCAGGCCAAGCAGTCGGTTGGAGACAAGTAGTTCCTGCACTGCGCCATGGCGTAAACAGGGTCCGGTGAGATTTTTGTGTCGGCGGTGGCAAAATGGTTGGGCTCCGAGAGATTAGCTCGGAGTTGAGCGAAGGTGGCAGTGAGGTTTGTGGCAAAGTTAGATGGATCTTTGGGTACTTTACTGCTGCACCCATCACCCAGACTCCATGTCTGTGGATCAGAATTCACTACTTGCAATAACATAAGCCCAACCCACCAAATTCTCATTTTTGTATGTTTGTTTCAATTCTAATATATAAGTCCACTCATACATATCACATATATATACAAAACTAGGGATGGCAATCGGGCCAGCCCACCGGGTTGCGGGTCAATCGGGTGCGGGCTAATCGGGTTGTGATTTTTTCGGGCTATAAAAATTCAACCCTAACCCTAAAAGCTCGGGTTTCGGGCTAGCCCATCGGGCTAATCGGGTTGCTACCGATAAAATTAAAATGCGTTCAATCAAATAAATAATGGTGAAAATTAGTTACATTTATAAAATGTAAAATATTTAATTATGATAAATTTGAAATATGTGCTTAAACTCAAACATAAACATGATCAAATACTAATATTTGAGATTTATGCAAAATAAAACATAAACATCAAGAAATTTTAAAGCATGTTGAAATTTAAATATATATTTTTTAGTGAATTTGAAGTTTCTAATTTATATATCTATTATTACGTTAATAAAAATTTAACATATAATTTATATATTTAATATATAAAAATGAATGTTATTTATTTAGTAATCTATATTATAAAATAACCAATGAAGTGTCGAATTATGTCAAACAAATAGAACGATAAAAATTTTATCTGGTTTTCGGGCCAGCCCATCGGGTTTTCGGGTCTGGCCCTAACGGGTTGCGGGTTAATCGGGTGCGGGCTAATCGAGTTGTAATTTTATCAGGTTAGAAATTTTCAACCCTAACCCTGTAAATTTGGCGGACTATTCGGGCCGGCCCACGGGTTGCGGGCTACATTGACATCCCTATACAAAACCTTCCATTAAGAGCATGTAATGGAGAATTCCTAAGAAATATACAAATCCTTCGTGCATAGTAGTATATTTTATTTGAAAAGTAAATCTTTTATTTGAAAAGTATATGTTTGAAAAGTATAGTATGTTCCTCTGATTTTTCATCTTGCACAACGCATGTTTTCTTTTTGGCCATCTCAAATTTAAACATGATTCGTGTACTTACAAGTAATTTGTCATTTTATAAATAGTTGGATTGCTTTAAGAAATACTACTACTAATATATCCCAAAAACGAATTGTCATTTGATAGTACTAAATTTGATTCTAAATAATACTCCCCTCAAAAATAGAGATGCAAGTGAGAGGAAGAGATGAAGGTCGATTTTTTGACACGTAGAATTGCATTTTATTTAATTCTGAATAAGGGATTTATATAATTATTATAATATTTATATCTCCAAGTGTGACATGTATCAATAAGGGATTAATAGCCAATGTGAAGTTAGTATGAGAAAAATAAACTGAATCTTAAATCACACTGAGTGTGAAATCTAAAAATATAGCAGTATAAAAATTGATTTGAAATATCTCATTATTTATGATATATGTCATTTCAGGTTAGCCCCATTTAAGTCTTACTCCCTCCGTGCCTGATAATTCGACCTAATATTCCATTTCGGGTCGTTCCACATAATTTGTCTCACTTCACTTTGGTAGTGGACCTCATATTCCACTAACTCATTTCTACTCACATTTTATTATAAAATTAATATTTTAAAAGTAGGACCCACATCCTATCAACTTTTTCAACTCAATTTCCATTAGATTTCTTAAAATTCGTGTCGAGTCAAAGTGTACCAAATTATTTGGGACGGAGGGAGTATAAGTAAAGGAAAAAGACTTTGGTCCGTCAACATACAAATCTTCTACGCAACCGCGTGCATTCTCCAGGAAATAACACTCATTTTAACGCATGTTTATTTATTCTTCCAACACACTTATACATCAACTGTTTACTGATTAAATGATCCAAAAGAATTTGGACAGGCATATATATGTGGGGTCAACTGTTTACGGATTAAATCCTCCCAATGGAATTTGGACAGGCATACATAGGTGAGTTAATTGTTCGATTTGCAAGATTGTATTCGAGATTAAATTTATGATGTGTTTGGTTTATGAAATTCAATCTCATAACTCAATCTTAAATGGATGATCATGAAATAATTAGTTATAACTAATCATCTATGATTAAAATAATCTCACAACTCACTTCTAAATTATATTTTGGTATTATTTTATCTTGGAAACTGAATAGCACTGCGGAATGTTAAATTATTGGAGAGGGACGTGATACACTTAATATATACAAAACATGACTTAAATAAAACTTTTCTTTCAAGAAATAGGGATGTTATTTAGTGGAGAGGGTCATGGAAGACTAAATATATCAAATCAGGACTTATGTAAATACTGCTAGTACTACGAGTATATATATAGGGGAGTGTTATATTGCTAACTCAATACTTAATTGCTAACTATAACTAAATAATAACTATTGGATATTTAAATTAAAGGCCTACATCATCAACCCTGAAATGTCAATATGATCAACAAAAAACGTCAATAAGTTCATAGAATTAATTCCAAAAAATATCAATAGCGGTATTAATGTCAATTAACTATAAAATTAGTTATAACTAACTTTTAAAAGAAATCCTAAAACTTTAAATTCATATAACATATATCAAATTAAAGATAATTTTATAAGGATTTCAACGATATCCTACATGCATATGTTCCGACGTCAAAATTTGAATTTTTTTTTGAGAATTTTTCGTACAACAGAAATGTCAACATAGTATATAAAATATATCAATATAATACATGTAGAATGTCAATATAAGCAATGTGTTAACTTTTTAAAGCATTGTGTTGACATTCTCAAAGCATTGTGGTTATATTTTTGGAACACTATATTGACATTTTCATCGAAAACTCTAATTTGGAGTTTTTTTTAATCTTTTTCGATTTAATAAATAAAAATAAAAATTACACGTGGCAAATTGTAGACCACACGTTTTCTAAAATCTTATGGCCTTAAATTAGTTGTAGTTAACAATTAAATGATGAGTTAGCAATTGATCACTCCCCTATATATATAATTATCTATGTATTCTAGGCTTATATTACATTAACTTGCTTGATAGAATTCTCAACTACATTAGTTAGTACATAATATAAATAAGGAAATACAATGTTAGAAATTTGGGCTTCAAACGTGCGTATTTAACGTGCATGACTATCTTTCAATTAATCAATTAAAATGGTTTAATAGAGATTAAAGTTTAGACTAAAGTACATTTATTTGTTAAAGAAATAAGTGTAGATATTATATAAGATTTTCTATTTGTTGACCTAACAGAAAATAAAGGGTATTATTTATATAAGGGTTTTTGGCTTTTTAAATCAAAAACTTGTCCCGAATTCTGATTTTTTCCATGAACTATGAGATTTATTTTTAAAACCACGAACTTTCACTTCATTAGGTTTTTCCTCCGGCGGGTCAACGGCGAAACCCGGGTTGTCTACGTGTCAATTTGAATCATATTTGTCATTAAAGTGATTACTGATCCTATTTGGCAGAATACTACATGCAGTCACAATTGTTTCAATACAAATGATAACTTTTATTTAAACAAAACACAACTTAAACATTTATTCACACGCCCAATACTTAAAAACAAGTATTCACGCACCCAACACTTAAACAAATTCCACAAAAATCGACAAACGTAAAGTTAGGGCTTTTTCACCATCTTCTTCGTTGTCCGAAGATGAACACGAGATTTGAATTTGCCATTATCTCTAATCCCCCTCTGCCATTTCCACAAACAGTTGGCGCGCATCTTCTTTTCTTTAGGTGTTAAGATAGATTAGAATGATGGGCATCATCTGGGGCCGGATTGCCGCTGCCCTCCTCCTCCTCTCCGCCGCCTCCGCCGATCCCAACGACGAGCGCTGCCTCACCCACCTTAGCCAATCTCTGCAGGATCCCCTGAGAAATCTCCAGAACTGGACCAAATCCACCTTCGCCAACCCTTGCCAGGGATTCACCTCCTTCCTCGAGGGCGCCATCGACCGCATCTACAAGCTCTCTCTCTCTCTCTCTAACCTCTCTCTCAAGGGCTCCATTTCCCCCTTCCTCTCCAACTGCACCAATCTCCAAGCACTCGACCTCTCCTCCAATCACCTCTCCGGCGACATCCCCCAGTAATTGGCCCTCATCGCCTACCTCAACGTCATATGGCTGAGGGGAATTATTCTGTCTGAAGATGAACACGACATTTGAATTTGTCTACCTGAGATGGAACGAAGACGCCTGATTTCGAAGTGAGAGGATGAACGAAGATGGTTGAATTCGATTTTAGGGTTTAATTGATTCTTGGTTGAATTCGATTTTAGGTGAGTTGGGTAATGTTTTAAAAATGATTGAGCCGTAAAACGACGTCATTTTAGGGTCCTAAATCCGGCGTCCATGTCATTTTCCCGACTGTCCATGTTGGACCACTTCTGTACCGGAAATATGTTATTCAGGTCGTGTTGGGCCTAACGAAGTGAAAGTTTTTGGTTTTAAAAACAAATCTCATAGTTTATGGGAAAAACCGGAATTCGGGAAAAGTTTTTAGTTTAAAAGGCCAAAAACCTTTATATAAATATAAGATAGGATTATGGAAGAACGTGATTGTATGAAAGATCCATATCCACTGCAAAGCAATTCCATTGTTCTATATTAGATGGATTAAAGTACGCTTCAGTTATATATTTTATGCTTCTTTTTCATTATTCTTGGTTAATCAACATGAAAACCTTTATATAATTCCAACATATAATACTTAATTACCTAGAAAACTGCCGCCATCAAAGACGGCCCGGCCACCATAGCGCATTTGGTGTTGCTAGTAAACAAGGGCGGGACTGGGAGGCCTACCAATTCATTTTTTTTGTTATATTTTGAATTTTTTTCAAATATTCTTAAGCTCTTAGCAAACTAATGATGCTACGAACTAAATAATTATAAGCTGAATGTTAAAAAAGGGCAAAATTTGATAATTTAAATTTCAAACAACAGTAATGATGGATGTGAATAAAAGAAGAAGATTAACTAGTAAAAGGCAAAAATTAAATACTAATAATTCTTTCATTATAAGGAAGATGACCTTGTCCTTACGCGGTACGAGATTTTATGTAATTTTGTTTTATGTGTTAATTGAATAAAATAAATTAAGAGAGAAAATAATATAGAGATAAAAGTGTTCTACTTTTAGTAATATCTCATCTTGGTTGAGATAACACCAAAAGAATAGGTCAATATAGGTCGGACGTAGGGAGTAATAATATAATACACCAACCGTACCACATTAGGAATCTCAGTTGAGTCTTTCACACATTTTAAGAAATTTAAGAAAAGTTGGTAGAAAAATTAGTAAAATGTGAGGCCTACTTTTATTTCTCATTTCTTTTCTTATTTTATTGAAATATTATCATTTTACACATCACCAAAAGATGTGGATTTGTGCACGGATGAGACAATTGAGAAAAATTGAAATTTTATGATTTAATATCCCAATTATAAAGTTCATAGGACATACTAGAATTTGACCAAATATTCATTATATATTTAAATGGCTATTAATAATATGAATCTAATATTGTATCTTTATTCAGGATTTAATGCTGTTAAAAGTGTGTTTTTCTCGTGTAAGAAGTAGAATGAAGTGTAAAACTAGAGCTGGGAGGAAGAAGGCAGTAGTCGATTTTGGAGTGTAGGCTTGTTTCGGCTAGTCGCTGAAACCGACGGAAAATCTAGAATAGTGTTGGTGAGTCTCCGAGAATAACATTGTTGGCAGTTACCGACGGTTGTGATTTTAAAAGAGAGAATAAACTGAAGATTGGGTAGCAATTCAAACGCGGAAAAAAAGAGAGAAAGAGAGGAGGAAGAAAAGGATGGAATTCCAGTCAACATTCTGACGATCTGCTCCCAAATTTCCATTTCTCTCCACGAAAGCATGATTCCTGTGGTTTTTATTGTGATTTTCACAATGTTTTCGGGTTAAACTTTAAATGTTGCTCCAAGTTGTAAACTACGTTTGCTTGAGTTTTTCTACACCATTGAATCCATGTTATATGGCACCATCAATGTGTTTGATGATTGTACACTGTGTTTTTGGCCATTAATATAGTGTTAATTTCATTTTCTATTTTCTCTTTAACATAAATTGGGAGTGTTAAATTGATTGGTGTGCTATCTAATTAGACTTGTTTATGGAATAATTTGATAGTGGAGTGTTAAATTGATTGGTGTGCTATCTAATTAGACTTGTTTATGAAATAATTTGATAGTGGGTTAAGTAGGAGATTATAGTAGGTGAATCTTAAAACTGCACTTTCGTAGGAATTTGTATTCATTGAAAATTGATTCATAGATTAAGTGTAGCTAATTCTGAACTATTCATCTTATACACATTCAATACGTGATTAGTTTTATGGTTTTTCAGACTGCCCTTTTTTGTTTTATTTTGCTCAGTAAATTTTGAATCCGAAAGTGAATGAGTAATTATTAAGTATTAGTTCCTTCTTAAAATTAATTTTTTCAATCAGTTAGGAAATATCTTATTCTGTAAGTTGTCAATCAAAGCTGGTGAATTTAATTCTTAACAACAACGACCTCTAATTCTAACAGATACCAAATAAATTAGATTTTCTTTGACAGGAAAAACGTGTAGCTGGAAATTATATAATGTGGAATATATGAGTTATGTCAAACTACTCATTATTTAGTGTAGAAAATTTGAGTAGTGGGTTCCGTTGGTGCATATTAATTGAGAATATGGTCCTTTGTTTCCCCAAATATATATACCTGATTTTCATAGATAATTTCATCTTCTCTTCTTTTGAGGGATGGTCGCCAGAATTTTAAGAAAGACGATTGTTAGGCTTATAATTAAATTATTGTTGGGCCAAAGTTTTATATTTGTTGAAAGAGTGGGCTGTGGGTTTGGGCTATAAGATTATAATTCGTAGCTTAAATTTTACTTGATTAAGTTTTGTTTTAAAATTTGGCCCAAAATACACAAAACTAGGCATGCCAACATAAAGTCAACGGATTGGGGGCTGAGACATATTATTTTTTTCATTACTCCTCTTATAAAATATATAATATTTTAAACATAAGAACTGATATTGGAGCTAAAACTATTACATAAGCATAACATATAGTACTATGTCATATTATAAGTGATGGACTAGTTTCATCATCCTCATATATCAACACCACATTATTGTCGAGCAATGTTCGGAATTCAAGCAGAGAAGTCCGAGGCATTGAAGGATTTCGGATGAACTTATATCAACTCCACTACCATTTAGATTGAGCTTATATCGTGTTGTCATCGTTGTTCCATAATTGTTAAATGTACATTTTGAAATATACATCTTGATTGTCCTTCTAAGTAGTCACAGATCCACAAACAAATTTCGTACGGCCGAACACAATAAAATTAGCAATTAATTAAATATTTTTAAATAATTAATTTTGAAAAGTGAGATGTGAGTATTAATTACTTGTACTTCTTTCAAAGTCCTGTCATCGTTTTACAAGAGAATTATGTACTAGATCAAATGATTTTCTACGGATATGTAGGCCCCCTCATCATTAATACTCATACTATTTCTTATTCATAATAAAAATCACATTTGGTATGATAGAGTATCAATAAATGTACCAAAAGTGGACTATGAGTCCTACTTATATATATTAATTTTATAATAAAATTGTGAGTTGAATAAGTTGGTGGAATGTAAGGCCTATATTACCATTTATGGTAAAAAAAAGTGAAAGATGACTCTTATTATGTAACAGACCGAAATGTCAAAATATGACTTATATTAGAGAGAGAGGTAGTATATTTCAATTCAATATAATATTACTTTTATAATGTAACTAAAATTTTAGAAATTTTATATAACTCACACATGTAACACTATCGCGCGCTCATAAGAAATAAATCAATTAAGGAATAATAATTTCATCTTTTGTGGTACTTCCTTATCATATTCCATAAGAAATAAATCAATTAAGGAATAATAATTTCATCTTTTGTGGTACTTCCTTATCATATTCCATCCCCATATCAAAGTAATAGAGTAAGATACCCCAAAGGCCCGAAACTACAAAACCTATTATGGTAGTTGTGTTATGTCATGTGTGAAATATTTATTTCAAACTTTACAACGTAGTTGTGTCGTGTGACATTTTTTCACATTAATGGCTTTACAACGTAGTTGTGTTATGTGACATTTAAAGGCTTTATAAATAGCCTCAATCCTTATTCTTTCCAAGGAACACACCACTCTAAATATGAAAGACACTAAGTTCGGCTCCATTCTCCGGAGCGAGGCCCTCACTCAGGTTTTCTCTCTACTCTCAACTTAATTATTATACAAATTATTTTAAAACTTGTTCCAATATTTTCATTATCAATGAAAAATGGTATCCTATTTTCATTACAGTATATTCAGAAAACAATTGCTTATCCCAGAGAACATGAACAACTCAAAGATCTCAGAAATGCTACTATCGACAAATATAAATCTCGGTATGAATCATCTAATGTACATTTCTTCAACAATTTATATTCTTAATTATTTAAACTTTTAGCGTGCAGCAAATTTCCTATGAAATAAAATTTCACCCATATTGGGTCAAAATGTGACATGTCGGAATGTACAAAACGATGGCGTCTTGGTATGAGGTGGCAAATCGGATGTTTAACAAAACCAAAACGAAGTTCAAAAAATACATTAAAAATTCAATTACATATTATAAAAATCCATCTAATTGGTATCAAAACCTCATTGATTTGATGCGTAGACTTGCCATTTTAACACTGATTTTGTCATATCATCTCTATATTATTTAAAATTGACAATGACAAGTAACATATATACTTGATTGTGAGGAATAGACTACACACTTGAAGTTCATGTATTTTTCACCACATTTAAAATAAGTAGTAAAATCAGAACTAGACTATAGTTGGTGATTTTTTTAGCTATTAACCCCAATAATAATAATTGATTATAATTTGATCTTATGTATTTGATCAGGAGTCTCATGAATGTGCCGGCTGATGAAGGCCAGTTTATTTCTATGCTTCTGAAAATTATGAATGCGAAGAAGACTATTGAACTTGGAGTTTTTACTGGTTACTCACTTCTCGCAACAGCTCTCGCTCTTGCAGACGATGGCCAGGTACGTAGATTTTGGGGACAAAAAAAAAATTTTAATTGAGTTGTGTATGCACATATTATCACTGATACTAGTATATATACCAGCCTATGTAGTGTTTTTTTTTTTTTTTTTTAATCTTGACTTACTCGTATAATCGTCGTTCTACAGATAATCGCGATCGACCCGGATAGGGAAGCTTATGAAACTGGATTGCCATTTATTGAAAAGGCAAACATGACTCACAAAATTGAGTTCATCCAGTCTGATGGTATGAGTGTCTTGAAGGACCTCCTCTCCAAGGTAATTAATTACTTCTTATAAAGATAATTATTAATATAATTATAAATTTTATAATATGAAATAAGTACTATGCTACATATTTTATTTCTCTTACTAATTAAATTTATATCAACATTATTTATTTTATTTTAGTAGGTAAATATTATTATTAACATGCCAAATTATTAAAATTAAAGTCCAATTATTATCTAATTAGGGTGTGTTTTGTAGATGGGAATAAGTGAGACAAATATTTTTATCCTCAATATTCTAACTGTTTTGTAGCCTTGACAAAAAAGTCTTTGAAATCTTTTATTTTACTGTTGAAAGAGGAAAATAAGTTTAAACTTTTTCCCAAAAAAATTGGCGCCCAAAGATCGCGCCTATATTTGACGTATGGGCTTCTCAAAACAGTGGGCCCATGTATCCGGTCTACAAAACACTACCACCAATTTGGACTTCTTCTGCTGTAATCCCGCAGCTTATATCCTAATGTAGTTTTCATTGGGGTTTATCCTAACCACTCTGCAAAATAAGTCCTTAATGAATTAATAAGGTTTGGAAGGGACATTTGATTTTGCTTTTGTTGATGAAATGTCTTTTTTACTGACTTTTAGCTTTTCCCCTAACTTCTATGACTCCATCCGATGTCAAGGCTTCTTTCAAATGTCTTTTAAAATACTTCTACCCACTTCATTCATTTTCGCAATGTTTGGGTGTTTACTCCTATCGTACGTGTAGTTCTCTCCTGAAGTTTTACCTGCCTTCTAAGTATTTTTACTGACTTTTAGCTTTTCCCCTAACTTCTAGTACTCCATCCGATGTCAAGGCTTCTTTCAAATGTCATTTAAAATACTTCTACCCACTTCGTTCATTTTCGCAAAGTTTGGTTGTTTACTCCTATCGTACGTGTAGTTCTATCCTGAAGTTTACGTGCCTTCTAAGTATTTTTACTGACTTTTCGCTTTTCCCCTAACTTCTAGGACTCCATCCGATGTCAAGGCTTCTTTCAAATGTCTTTTAAAATACTTCTACCCACTTCGATCATTTTCTCAAAGTTTGGGTGTTCACTCCTATCGTACGTGTAGTTCTCTCCTGAAGTTTACCTGCCTTCTAAGTATTTTTACTGACTTTTAGCTTTTCACCTAACTTCTAGGACTCCATCCGATGTCAAGGCTTCTTTCAAATGTATTTTAAAATACTTCTACCCACTTCGTTCATTTTCGCAAAGTTTGGGTGTTTACTCCTATCGTCCTTTTAGTTCTCTCCTAAAGTTTTACCTGCCTTCTAAGTATTTTTACTGACTTTTTGCTTTTCCCCTAACTTCTAGGACTCCATCCGATGTCAAGGCTTCTTTCAAATGTCTTTTAAAATACTTCTACCCACTTCGTTCATTTTTGCAAAGTTTGGGTGTTTACTCCTATCGTACGTGTAGTTCTCTCCTGAAGTTTTACCTGCCTTCTAAGTATTTTTACTGACTTTTCGCTTTTCCCCTAACTTCTAGGACTCCATCCGATGTCAAGGCTTCTTTCAAATGTCTTTTAAAATACTTCTACCCACTTCGTTCATTTTCGCAATGTTTGGGTGTTTACTCCTATCGTACTTGTAGTTCTCTCCTAAAGTTTTACCTGCCTTCTAAGTATTTTTACTGACTTTTAGCTTTTCCCCTAACTTTTAGGACTCCATCCGATGTCAAGGCTTCATTCAAATGTCTTTTCAAATACTTCTACCCACTTCGTTCATTTTCGCAAATTTTGGGTGTTTACTCCTATCGTACATGCAGTTCTCTACAGAAGTTTACCTGCCTTCTAAGTATTTTTACTGACTTTTAGCTTTTCCCTTTACTTCTAGGACTCCATCACATGTGTAGGATTCTTTTAAATGTCTTGTAAAATACTTCTACCCACTTCGTTCATTTTCGCAAAGTTTGGGTGTTTACTCCTATCGTACGTGTAGTTCTCTCATGAAGTTATACCTGCCTTCTAAGTATTTTTACTGACTTTTAGCTTTTCCCCTAACTTCTAAGACTCCATCCGATGTTAAGGCTTCTTTCAAATGTCTTCTAAAATACTTCTACCCACTTCGTTCATTTCCGCAAAGTTTGGGTGTTCACTCCTATCGTACTTGTAGTTCTCTCCTGAAGTTTACCTACCTTCTAAGTATTTTTACTGACTTTTAGCTTTTCCCCTAACTTCTAGGACTCCATCCGATGTCAAGGCTTCTTTCAAATGTCTTTTAAAATACTTCTACCCACTTCCCTCATTTTCGCAATGTTTGGGTGTTTACTCCTATCGTACGTGTAGTTCTCTCCTGAAGTTTTACCTGCCTTCTAAGTATTTTTACTGACTTTTAGGTTTTCCCCTAACTTCTAGTACTCCATCCGATGTCAAGGCTTCTTTCAAATGCCATTTAAAATACTTCTACCCACTTCGTTCATTTTCGCAAAGTTTGGTTGTTCACTCCTATCGCACGTGTAGTTCTCTCCTGAAGTTTACGTGCCTTCTAAGTATTTTTACTGACTTTTCGGTTTTCCCCTAACTTCTAGGACTCCATCCGATGTCAAGGCTTCTTTCAAATGTCATTTAAAATAATTCTACCCACTTCGTTCATTTTCGCAAAGTTTGGGTGTTTACTCCTATCGTACTTGTAGTTCTCTCCTATAGTTTTACCTGCCTTCTAAGTATTTTTACTGACTTTTAGCTTTTCCCCTAACTTCTAGGACTCCATCCGATGTCAAGGCTTCATTCAAATGTCTTTTAAAATACTTCTACCCACTTCGTTCATTTTCGCAAATTTTGGGTGTTTACTCCTATCGTACATGCAGTTCTCTCCTAAAGTTTACCAGCCTTCTAAGTATTTTTACTGACTTTTAGCTTTTCCCCTTACTTCTAGGACTCCATCACATGTGTAGGATTCTTTTAAATGTCTTGTAAAATAGTTCTACCCACTTCGTTCATTTTCGCAAAGTTTGGGTGTTTACTCCTATCGTATGTGTAGTTCTCTCATGATGTTTACCTGCCTTCTAAGTATTTTTACTAACTTTTAGCTTTTCCCATAACTTCTGAGACTCCATCCGATGTCAAGGCTTCTTTCAAATGTCTTTTAAAATACTTCTACCCACTTCGTTCATTTCCGCAAAGTTTGGGTGTTCACTCCTATCGTACGTGTAGTTCTATCCTGAAGTTTACGTGCCTTCTAAGTATTTTTACTGACTTTTCGCTTTTCCCCTAACTTCTAGGACTCCATCCGATGTCAAGGCTTCTTTCAAATGTCTTTTAAAATACTTCTACCAACTTCGTTCATTTTCGCAAAGTTTGGGTGTTTACTCCTATCGTACTTGTAGTTCTCTCCTAAAGTTTTACCTGCCTTCTAAGTATTTTTACTGACTTTTAGCTTTTCCCCTAACTTCTAAGACTCCATCCGATGTCAAGGCTTCTTTCAATTGTCTTTTAAAATACTTTTACCCACTTCGTTCATTTCCGCAAAGTTTGGGTGTTCTCTCCTATCATACGTGTAGTTCTCTCCTGAAGTTTACCTACCTTCTAAGTATTTTTACTGACTTTTAGCTTTTCTCCTAACATCTAGGACTCCATCTGATGTCATGGATTCTTTCAAATGTCTTTTAAAATACTTCTACCCACTTCATTCATTTTCGCAATGTTTGGGTGTTTACTCCTATCGTACGTGTAGTTCTCTCCTGAAGTTTTACCTGCCTTCTAAGTATTTTTACTGACTTCTAGCTTTTCACCTAACTTGTAGGACTCCATCCGATGTCAAGGCTTCTTTCAAATGTCTTTTAAAATACTTCTACCCACTTCGTTCATTTCGCAAAGTTTGGGTGTTCACTCCTATCGTACGTGTAGTTCTCTCCTGAAGTTTACCTGCCTTCTAAGTATTTTTACTGACTTCTAGCTTTTCACCTAACTTGTAGGACTCCATCCGATGTCAAGGCTTCTTTCAAATGTCTTTTAAAATACTTCTACCCACTTCGTTCATTTTCGCAAAGTTTGGGTGTTTACTCCTATCGTACTTGTAGTTCTCTCCTATAGTTTTACCTGCCTTCTAAGTATTTTTACTGACTCTTAGCTTTTCCCCTAACTTCTAGGACTCCATCCAATGTCAAGGCTTAATTCAAATGTCTTTTAAAATACTTCTACCCACTTCGTTCATTTTCGCAAATTTTGGGTGTTTCCTCCTATCGTACATGCAGTTCTCTACTAAAGTTAACCTGTATTCTAAGTATTTTTACTGACTTTTTGCTTTTCCCCTTACTTCTAGGACTCCATCACATGTGTAGGATTCTTTTAAATTTCTTGTAAAATACTTCTACCCACTTCGTACATTTTCGCAAAGTTTGGGTGTTTACTCCTATCGTATGTGTAGTTCTCTCATGAAGTTATACCTGCCTTCTAAGTATTTTTACTGGCTTTTAGCTTTTCCCCTAACTTCGAAGACTCCATCCGATGTCAAGGCTCTTTCAATAGTCTTTTAAAATACTTCTACCCACTTCGTTCATTTCCGCAAAGTTTGGGTGTTCTCTCCTATCATACGTGTAGTTCTCTCCTGAAGTTTACCTACCTTCTAAGTATTTTTACTGACTTTTAGCTTTTCTCCTAACATCTAGGACTCCATCCGATGTCAAGGCTTCTTTCAAATGTCTTTTAAAATACTTCTACCCACTTCATTCATTTTCGCAATGTTTGGGTGTTTACTCCTATCGTACGTGTAGTTCTCTCCTGAAGTTTTACCTGCCTTCTAAGTATTTTTACTGACTTTTAGCTTTTCCCCTAACTTCTAGTACTCCATCCGATGTCAAGGCTTCTTTCAAATGTCTTTTAAAATACTTCTACCCACTTCGTTCATTTTCGCAAAGTTTGGTTGTTCACTCCTATCGCACGTGTAGTTCTCTCCTGAAGTTTACGTGCCTTCTAAGTATTTTTACTGACTTTTCGGTTTTCCCCTAACTTCTAGGACTCCATCCGATGTCAAGGCTTCTTTCAAATGTCATTTAAAATAATTCTACCCACTTCGTTCATTTTCGCAAAGTTTGGGTGTTTACTCCTATCGTACTTGTAGTTCTCTCCTATAGTTTTACCTGCCTTCTAAGTATTTTTACTGACTTTTAGCTTTTCCCCTAACTTCTAGGACTCCATCCGATGTCAAGGCTTCATTCAAATGTCTTTTAAAATACTTCTACCCACTTCGTTCATTTTCGCAAATTTTGGGTGTTTACTCCTATCGTACATGCAGTTCTCTCCTAAAGTTTACCTGCCTTCTAAGTATTTTTACTGACTTTTAGCTTTTCCCCTTACTTCTAGGACTCCATCACATGTGTAGGATTCTTTTAAATGTCTTGTAAAATAGTTCTACCCACTTCGTTCATTTTCGCAAAGTTTGGGTGTTTACTCCTATCGTATGTGTAGTTCTCTCATGATGTTTACCTGCCTTCTAAGTATTTTTACTAACTTTTAGCTTTTCCCATAACTTCTGAGACTCCATCCGATGTCAAGGCTTCTTTCAAATGTCTTTTAAAATACTTCTACCCACTTCGTTCATTTCCGCAAAGTTTGGGTGTTCACTCCTATCGTACGTGTAGTTCTATCCTGAAGTTTACGTGCCTTCTAAGTATTTTTACTGACTTTTCGCTTTTCCCCTAACTTCTAGGACTCCATCCGATGTCAAGGCTTCTTTCAAATGTCTTTTAAAATACTTCTACCCACTTCGTTCATTTTCGCAAAGTTTTGGTGTTTACTCCTATCGTACTTGTAGTTCTCTCCTAAAGTTTTACCTGCCTTCTAAGTATTTTTACTGACTTTTAGCTTTTCCCCTAACTTCTAAGACTCCATCCGATGTCAAGGCTTCTTTCAATTGTCTTTTAAAATACTTTTACCCACTTCGTTCATTTCCGCAAAGTTTGGGTGTTCTCTCCTATCATACGTGTAGTTCTCTCCTGAAGTTTACCTACCTTCTAAGTATTTTTACTGACTTTTAGCTTTTCTCCTAACATCTAGGACTCCATCTGATGTCATGGATTCTTTCAAATGTCTTTTAAAATACTTCTACCCACTTCATTCATTTTCGCAATGTTTGGGTGTTTACTCCTATCGTACGTGTAGTTCTATCCTGAAGTTTACGTGTCTTCTAAGTATTTTTACTGACTTTTCGCTTTTCCCCTAACTTCTAGGACTCCATCCGATGTCAAGGCTTCTTTCAAATGTCTTTTAAAATACTTCTACCCACTTCGTTCATTTTCGCAAAGTTTGGGTGTTTACTCCTATCGTACTTGTAGTTCTCTCCTAAAGTTTTACCTGCCTTCTAAGTATTTTTACTGACTTTTAGCTTTTCCCCTAACTTCTAAGACTCCATCCGATGTCAAGGCTTCTTTCAAATGTCTTTTAAAATACTTCTACCCACTTCGTTCATTTCGCAAAGTTTGGGTGTTCACTCCTATCGTACGTGTAGTTCTCTCCTGAAGTTTACCTGCCTTCTAAGTATTTTTACTGACTTCTAGCTTTTCACCTAACTTGTAGGACTCCATCCGATGTCAAGGCTTCTTTCAAATGTCTTCTAAAATACTTCTACCCACTTCGTTCATTTTCGCAAAGTTTGGGTGTTCACTCCTATCGTACTTGTAGTTCTCTCCTAGAGTTTTACCTGCCTTCTAAGTATTTTTACTGACTTTTAGCTTTTCCCCTAACTTCTAGGACTCCATCCGATGTCAAGGCTTCTTTCAAATGTCTTTTAAAATACTTCTACCCACTTCCCTCATTTTCGCAATGTTTGGGTGTTTACTCCTATCGTACGTGTAGTTCTCTCCTGAAGTTTTACCTGCCTTCTAAGTATTTTTACTGACTTTTAGGTTTTCCCCTAACTTCTAGTACTCCATCCGATGTCAAGGCTTCTTTCAAATGCCATTTAAAATACTTCTACCCACTTCGTTCATTTTCGCAAATTTTGGGTGTTTACTCCTATCGTACATGCAGTTCTCTACTAAAGTTTACCTGTATTCTAAGTATTTTTACTGACTTTTTGCTTTTCCCCTTACTTCTAGGACTCCATCACATGTGTAGGATTCTTTTAAATTTCTTGTAAAATACTTCTACCCACTTCATTCATTTTCGCAATGTTTGGGTGTTTACTCCTATCGTACGTGTAGTTCTCTCCTGAAGTTTTACCTGCCTTCTAAGTATTTTTACTGACTTTTAGCTTTTCCCCTAACTTCTAGTACTCCATCCGATGTCAAGGCTTCTTTCAAATGTCTTTTAAAATACTTCTACCCACTTCGTTCATTTTCGCAAAGTTTGGTTGTTCACTCCTATCGCACGTGTAGTTCTCTCCTGAAGTTTACGTGCCTTCTAAGTATTTTTACTGACTTTTCGGTTTTCCCCTAACTTCTAGGACTCCATCCGATGTCAAGGCTTCTTTCAAATGTCATTTAAAATAATTCTACCCACTTCGTTCATTTTCGCAAAGTTTGGGTGTTTACTCCTATCGTACTTGTAGTTCTCTCCTATAGTTTTACCTGCCTTCTAAGTATTTTTACTGACTTTTAGCTTTTCCCCTAACTTCTAGGACTCCATCCGATGTCAAGGCTTCATTCAAATGTCTTTTAAAATACTTCTACCCACTTCGTTCATTTTCGCAAATTTTGGGTGTTTACTCCTATCGTACATGCAGTTCTCTCCTAAAGTTTACCTGCCTTCTAAGTATTTTTACTGACTTTTAGCTTTTCCCCTTACTTCTAGGACTCCATCACATGTGTAGGATTCTTTTAAATGTCTTGTAAAATAGTTCTACCCACTTCGTTCATTTTCGCAAAGTTTGGGTGTTTACTCCTATCGTATGTGTAGTTCTCTCATGATGTTTACCTGCCTCCTAAGTATTTTTACTAACTTTTAGCTTTTCCCATAACTTCTGAGACTCCATCCGATGTCAAGGCTTCTTTCAAATGTCTTTTAAAATACTTCTACCCACTTCGTTCATTTCCGCAAAGTTTGGGTGTTCACTCCTATCGTACGTGTAGTTCTATCCTGAAGTTTACGTGCCTTCTAAGTTTTTTTACTGACTTTTCGCTTTTCCCCTAACTTCTAGGACTCCATCCGATGTCAAGGCTTCTTTCAAATGTCTTTTAAAATACTTCTACCCACTTCGTTCATTTTCGCAAAGTTTGGGTGTTTACTCCTATCGTACTTGTAGTTCTCTCCTAAAGTTTTACCTGCCTTCTAAGTATTTTTACTGACTTTTAGCTTTTCCCCTAACTTCTAAGACTCCATCCGATGTCAAGGCTTCTTTCAATTGTCTTTTAAAATACTTTTACCCACTTCGTTCATTTCCGCAAAGTTTGGGTGTTCTCTCCTATCATACGTGTAGTTCTCTCCTGAAGTTTACCTACCTTCTAAGTATTTTTACTGACTTTTAGCTTTTCTCCTAACATCTAGGACTCCATCTGATGTCATGGATTCTTTCAAATGTCTTTTAAAATACTTCTACCCACTTCATTCATTTTCGCAATGTTTGGGTGTTTACTCCTATCGTACGTGTAGTTCTCTCCTGAAGTTTTACCTGCCTTCTAAGTATTTTTACTGACTTCTAGCTTTTCACCTAACTTGTAGGACTCCATCCGATGTCAAGGCTTCTTTCAAATGTCTTTTAAAATACTTCTACCCACTTCGTTCATTTCGCAAAGTTTGGGTGTTCACTCCTATCGTACGTGTAGTTCTCTCCTGAAGTTTACCTGCCTTCTAAGTATTTTTACTGACTTTTAGCTTTTCCCCTTACTTCTAGGACTCCATCACATGTGTAGGATTCTTTTAAATGTCTTGTAAAATAGTTCTACCCACTTCGTTCATTTTCGCAAAGTTTGGGTGTTTACTTCTATCGTATGTGTAGTTCTCTCATGAAGTTTACCTGCCTTCTAACTATTTTTACTAACTTTTAGCTTTTCCCATAACTTCTGAGAGTCCATCCGATGTCAAGGCTTCTTTCAAATGTCTTTTAAAATACTTCTACCCACTTCGTTCATTTCCGCAAAGTTTGGGTGTTCACTCCTATCGTACGTGTAGTTCTCTCCTGAAGTTTACCTGCCTTCTAAGTATTTTATTGACTTTTAGCTTTTCACCTAACTTGTAGGACTCCATCCGATGTCAAGGCTTCTTTCAAATGTCTTTTAAAATACTTCTACCCACTTCGTTCATTTTCGCAAAGTTTGGGTGTTTACTCCTATCGTACTTGTAGTTCTCTCCTAAAGTTTTACCTGCCTTCTATGTATTTTTACTGACTTTTAGCTTTTCCTCTAACTTCTAGGACTCCATCCAATGTCAAGGCTTAATTCAAATGTCTTTTAAAATACTTCTACCCACTTCGTTCATTTTCGCAAATTTTGGGTGTTTACTCCTATCGTACATGCAGTTCTCTCCTAAAGTTTACCTGCCTTCTAAGTATTTTTACTGACTTTTAGCTTTTCCCCTTACTTCTAGGACTCCATCACATGTGTAGGATTCTTTTAAATGTCTTGTAAAATAGTTCTACCCACTTCGTTCATTTTCGCAAAGTTTGGGTGTTTACTTCTATCGTATGTGTAGTTCTCTCATGAAGTTTACCTGCCTTCTAAGTATTTTTACTGACTTTTCGCTTTTCCCCTAACTTCTAGGACTCCATCCGATGTCAAGGCTTCTTTCAAATGTCTTTTAAAATACTTTTATCCACTTCGTTCATTTCCGCAAAGTTTGGGTGTTCACTCCTATTGTACGTGTAGTTCTCTTCTGAAGTTTACCTGCCTTCTAAGTATTTTATTGACTTTTAGCTTTTCACCTAACTTGTAGGATTCCATCCGATGTCAAGGCTTCTTTCAAATGTCTTTTAAAATACTTCTACCCACTTCGTTCATTTTCGCAAAGTTTGGGTGTTTACTCCTATCGTACTTGTAGTTCTCTCCTAAAGTTTTACCTGCCTTCTAAGTATTTTTACTGACTTTTTGCTTTTCCCCTAACTTCTAAGACTCCATCCGATGTCAAGGCTTCTTTCAATTGTCTTTTAAAATACTTCTACCCACTTCGTTCATTTCCGCAAAGTTTGGGTGTTCTCTCCTATCATACGTGTAGTTCTCTCCTGAAGTTTACCTACCTTCTAAGTATTTTAACTGACTTTTAGCTTTTCTCCTAACAACTAGGACTCCATCCGATGTCATGGCTTCTTTCAAATGTCTTTTAAAATACTTCTACCCACTTCATTCATTTTCGCAAAGTTTGGGTGTTTACTCCTATCGTACTTGTAGTTCTCTCCTAAAGTTTTACCTGCCTTCTAAGTATTTTTACTGACTTTTAGCTTTTCCCCTAACTTCTAGGACTCCATCCGATGTCAAGGCTTCATTCAAAAGTCTTTTAAAATACTTCTACCCACTTCGTTCATTTTCGCAAATTTTGGGTGTTTACTCCTATCGTACATGCAGTTCTCTCCTAAAGTTTACCTGCCTTCTAAGTATTTTTACTGACTTTTAGCTTTTCCCCTTACTTCTAGGACTCCATCACATGTGTAGGATTCTTTTAAATGTCTTGTAAAATAGTTCTACCCACTTCGTTCATTTTCGCAAAGTTTGGGTGTTTACTTCTATCGTATGTGTAGTTCTCTCATGAAGTTTACCTGCCTTCTAACTATTTTTACTAACTTTTAGCTTTTCCCATAACTTCTGAGAGTCCATCCGATGTCAAGGCTTCTTTCAAATGTCTTTTAAAATACTTCTACCCACTTCGTTCATTTCCGCAAAGTTTGGGTGTTCACTCCTATCGTACGTGTAGTTCTATCCTGAAGTTTACGTGCCTTCTAAGTATTTTTACTGACTTTTCGCTTTTCCCCTAACTTCTAGGACTCCATCCGATGTCAAGGCTTCTTTCAAATGTCTTTTAAAATACTTTTACCCACTTCGTTCATTTCCGCAAAGTTTGGGTGTTCACTCTTATCGTACGTGTAGTTCTCTTCTGAAGTTTACCTGCCTTCTAAGTATTTTATTGACTTTTAGCTTTTCACCTAACTTGTAGGATTCCATCCGATGTCAAGGCTTCTTTCAAATGTCTTTTAAAATACTTCTACCCACTTCGTTCGTTTTCGCAAAGTTTGGGTGTTTACTCCTATCGTACTTGTAGTTCTCTCCTAAAGTTTTACCTGCCTTCTAAGTATTTTTACTGACTTTTAGCTTTTCCCCTAACTTCTAAGACTCCATCCGATGTCAAGGCTTCTTTCAATTGTCTTTTAAAATACTTCTACCCACTTCGTTCATTTCCGCAAAGTTTGGGTGTTCTCTCCTATCATACGTGTAGTTCTCTCCTGAAGTTTACCTACCTTCTAAGTATTTTAACTGACTTTTAGCTTTTCTCCTAACAACTAGGACTCCATCCGATGTCATGGCTTCTTTCAAATGTCTTTTAAAATACTTCTACCCACTTCATTCATTTTCGCAATGTTTGGGTGTTTACTCCTATCGTACGTGTAGTTCTCTCCTGAAGTTTTACCTGCCTTCTAAGTATTTTTACTGAATTTTAGCTTTTCCCCTAACTTCTAGTACTCCATCCGATGTCAAGGCTTCTTTCAAATGTCTTTTAAAATACTTCTACCCACTTCGTTCATTTTCGCAAAGTTTGGTTGTTTACTCCTATCGCACGTGTAGTTCTCTCCTGAAGTTTACCTGCCTTCTAAGTATTTTTACTGACTTCTAGCTTTTCACCTAACTTGTAGGACTCCATCCGATGTCAAGGCTTCTTTCAAATGTCTTTTAAAATACTTCTACCCACTTCGTTCATTTTCGCAAAGTTTGGGTGTTTACTCCTATCGTACTTGTAGTTCTCTCCTAGAGTTTTACCTGCCTTCTAAGTAATTTTACTGACTTTTAGCTTTTCCCCTAACTTCTAGGACTCCATCCAATGTCAAGGCTTAATTCAAATGTCTTTTAAAATACTTCTACCCACTTCGTTCATTTTCGTAAATTTTGGGTGTTTAGTCCTATCGTACATGCAGTTCTCTACTAAAGTTTACCTGTATTCTAAGTATTTTTACTGACTTTTTGCTTTTCCCCTTACTTCTAGGACTCCATCACATGTGTAGGATTCTTTTAAATTTCTTGTAAAATACTTCTACCCACTTCGTTCATTTTCGCAAAGTTTGGGTGTTTACTCCTATCGTATGTGTAGTTCTCTCATGAAGTTATACCTGTCTTCTAAGTATTTTTACTGGCTTTTAGCTTTTCCCCTAACTTCTAAGACTCCATCCGATGTCAAGGCTTCTTTCAATAGTCTTTTAAAATACTTCTACCCACTTCGTTCATTTCCGCAAAGTTTGGGTGTTCTCTCCTATCATACGTGTAGTTCTCTCCTGAAGTTTACCTACCTTCTAAGTATTTTTACTGACTTTTAGCTTTTCTCCTAACATCTAGGACTCCATCCGATGTCAAGGCTTCTTTCAAATGTCTTTTAAAATACTTCTACCCACTTCATTCATTTTCGCAATGTTTGGGTGTTTACTCCTATCGTACGTGTAGTTCTCTCCTGAAGTTTTACCTGCCTTCTAAGTATTTTTACTGACTTTTAGCTTTTCCCCTAACTTCTAGTACTCCATCCGATGTCAAGGCTTCTTTCAAATGCCTTTTAAAATACTTCTACCCACTTCGTTCATTTTCGCAAAGTTTGGTTGTTTACTCCTATCGCACGTGTAGTTCTCTCCTGAAGTTTACGTGCCTTCTAAGTATTTTTACTGACTTTTCGGTTTTCCCCTAACTTCTAGGACTCCATCCGATGTCAAGGCTTCTTTCAAATGTCATTTAAAATAATTCTACCCACTACGTTCATTTTCGCAAAGTTTGGGTGTTTACTCCTATCGTACGTGTAGTTCTCTCCTGAAGTTTACGTGCCTTCTAAGTATTTTTACTGACTTTTAGCTTTTCCCCTAACTTCTATTACTCCATCCGATGTCAAGGCTTCTTTCAAATGTCTTTTAAAATACTTCTACCCACTTCGTTCATTTTCGCAAAGTTTGGTTGTTTACTCCTATCGTACGTGTAGTTCTCTCCTGAAGTTTACGTGCCTTCTAAGTATTTTTACTGACTTTTAGCTTTTCCCCTAACTTCTAGTATTCCATCCGATGTCAAGGCTTCTTTCAAATGTCTTTTAAAATACTTCTACCCACTTCGTTCATTTTCGCAAAGTTTGGTTGTTTACTCCTATCGTACGTGTAGTTCTCTTCTGAAGTTTACGTGCCTTCTAAGTATTTTTACTGACTTTTCGCTTTTCCCCTAACTTCTAGGACTCCATCCGATGTCAAGGCTTCTTTCAAATGTCATTTAAAATAATTCTACCCACTTCGTTCATTTTCGCAAAGTTTGGGTGTTTACTCCTATCGTACTTGTAGTTCTCTCCTAAAGTTTTACCTGCCTTCTAAGTATTTTTACTGACTTTTAGCTTTTCCCCTAACTTCTAGGACTCCATCCTATGTCAAGGCTTCATTCAAAAGTCTTTTAAAATACTTCTACCCACTTCGTTCATTTTCGCAAATTTTGGGTGTTTACTCCTATCGTACATGCAGTTCTCTCCTAAAGTTTACCTGCCTTCTAAGTATTTTTACTGACTTTTAGCTTTTCTCCTTACTTCTAGGACTCCATCACATGTGTAGGATTCTTTTAAATGTCTTGTAAAATAGTTCTACCCACTTCGTTCATTTTCGCAAAGTTTGGGTGTTTACTTCTATCGTATGTGTAGTTCTCTCATGAAGTTTACCTGCCTTCTAACTATTTTTACTAACTTTTAGCTTTTCCCATAACTTCTGAGAGTCCATCCGATGTCAAGGCTTCTTTCAAATGTCTTTTAAAATACTTCTACCCACTTCGTTCATTTCCGCAAAGTTTGGGTGTTCACTCCTATCGTACGTGTAGTTCTATCCTGAAGTTTACGTGCCTTCTAAGTATTTTTACTGACTTTTCGCTTTTCCCCTAACTTCTAGGACTCCATCCGATGTCAAGGCTTCTTTCAAATGTCTTTTAAAATACTTTTATCCACTTCGTTCATTTCCGCAAAGTTTGGGTGTTCACTCTTATCGTACGTGTAGTTCTCTTCTGAAGTTTACCTGCCTTCTAAGTATTTTATTGACTTTTAGCTTTTCACCTAACTTGTAGGATTCCATCCGATGTCAAGGCTTCTTTCAAATGTCTTTTAAAATACTTCTACCCACTTCGTTCGTTTTCGCAAAGTTTGGGTGTTTACTCCTATCGTACTTGTAGTTCTCTCCTAAAGTTTTACCTGCCTTCTAAGTATTTTTACTGACTTTTAGCTTTTCCCCTAACTTCTAAGACTCCATCCGATGTCAAGGCTTCTTTCAATTGTCTTTTAAAATACTTCTACCCACTTCGTTCATTTCCGCAAAGTTTGGGTGTTCTCTCCTATCATACGTGTAGTTCTCTCCTGAAGTTTACCTACCTTCTAAGTATTTTAACTGACTTTTAGCTTTTCTCCTAACAACTAGGACTCCATCCGATGTCATGGCTTCTTTCAAATGTCTTTTAAAATACTTCTACCCACTTCATTCATTTTCGCAATGTTTGGGTGTTTACTCCTATCGTACGTGTAGTTCTCTCCTGAAGTTTTACCTGCCTTCTAAGTATTTTTACTGAATTTTAGCTTTTCCCCTAACTTCTAGTACTCCATCCGATGTCAAGGCTTCTTTCAAATGTCTTTTAAAATACTTCTACCCACTTCGTTCATTTTCGCAAAGTTTGGTTGTTTACTCCTATCGCACGTGTAGTTCTCTCCTGAAGTTTACCTGCCTTCTAAGTATTTTTACTGACTTCTAGCTTTTCACCTAACTTGTAGGACTCCATCCGATGTCAAGGCTTCTTTCAAATGCCTTTTAAAATACTTCTACCCACTTCGTTCATTTTCGCAAAGTTTGGGTGTTTACTCCTATCGTACTTGTAGTTCTCTCCTAGAGTTTTACCTGCCTTCTAAGTAATTTTACTGACTTTTAGCTTTTCCCCTAACTTCTAGGACTCCATCCAATGTCAAGGCTTAATTCAAATGTCTTTTAAAATACTTCTACCCACTTCGTTCATTTTCGTAAATTTTGGGTGTTTAGTCCTATCGTACATGCAGTTCTCTACTAAAGTTTACCTGTATTCTAAGTATTTTTACTGACTTTTTGCTTTTCCCCTTACTTCTAGGACTCCATCACATGTGTAGGATTCTTTTAAATTTCTTGTAAAATACTTCTACCCACTTCGTTCATTTTCGCAAAGTTTGGGTGTTTACTCCTATCGTATGTGTAGTTCTCTCATGAAGTTATACCTGTCTTCTAAGTATTTTTACTGGCTTTTAGCTTTTCCCCTAACTTCTAAGACTCCATCCGATGTCAAGGCTTCTTTCAATAGTCTTTTAAAATACTTCTACCCACTTCGTTCATTTCCGCAAAGTTTGGGTGTTCTCTCCTATCATACGTGTAGTTCTCTCCTGAAGTTTACCTACCTTCTAAGTATTTTTACTGACTTTTAGCTTTTCTCCTAACATCTAGGACTCCATCCGATGTCAAGGCTTCTTTCAAATGTCTTTTAAAATACTTCTACCCACTTCATTCATTTTCGCAATGTTTGGGTGTTTACTCCTATCGTACGTGTAGTTCTCTCCTGAAGTTTTACCTGCCTTCTAAGTATTTTTACTGACTTTTAGCTTTTCCCCTAACTTCTAGTACTCCATCCGATGTCAAGGCTTCTTTCAAATGCCTTTTAAAATACTTCTACCCACTTCGTTCATTTTCGCAAAGTTTGGTTGTTTACTCCTATCGCACGTGTAGTTCTCTCCTGAAGTTTACGTGCCTTCTAAGTATTTTTACTGACTTTTCGGTTTTCCCCTAACTTCTAGGACTCCATCCGATGTCAAGGCTTCTTTCAAATGTCATTTAAAATAATTCTACCCACTACGTTCATTTTCGCAAAGTTTGGGTGTTTACTCCTATCGTACTTGTAGTTCTCTCCTAAAGTTTTACCTGCCTTCTAAGTATTTTTACTGACTTTTTGCTTTTCCCCTAACTTCTATTACTCCATCCGATGTCAAGGCTTCTTTCAAATGTCTTTTAAAATACTTCTACCCACTTCGTTCATTTTCGCAAAGTTTGGTTGTTTACTCCTATCGTACGTGTAGTTCTCTCCTGAAGTTTACGTGCCTTCTAAGTATTTTTACTGACTTTTAGCTTTTCCCCTAACTTCTAGTATTCCATCCGATGTCAAGGCTTCTTTCAAATGTCTTTTAAAATACTTCTACCCACTTCGTTCATTTTCGCAAAGTTTGGTTGTTTACTCCTATCGTACGTGTAGTTCTCTTCTGAAGTTTACGTGCCTTCTAAGTATTTTTACTGACTTTTCGCTTTTCCCCTAACTTCTAGGACTCCATCCGATGTCAAGGCTTCTTTCAAATGTCATTTAAAATAATTCTACCCACTTCGTTCATTTTCGCAAAGTTTGGGTGTTTACTCCTATCGTACTTGTAGTTCTCTCCTAAAGTTTTACCTGCCTTCTAAGTATTTTTACTGACTTTTAGCTTTTCCCCTAACTTCTAGGACTCCATCCTATGTCAAGGCTTCATTCAAAAGTCTTTTAAAATACTTCTACCCACTTCGTTCATTTTCGCAAATTTTGGGTGTTTACTCCTATCGTACATGCAGTTCTCTCCTAAAGTTTACCTGCCTTCTAAGTATTTTTACTGACTTTTAGCTTTTCTCCTTACTTCTAGGACTCCATCACATGTGTAGGATTCTTTTAAATGTCTTGTAAAATAGTTCTACCCACTTCGTTCATTTTCGCAAAGTTTGGGTGTTTACTTCTATCGTATGTGTAGTTCTCTCATGAAGTTTACCTGCCTTCTAACTATTTTTACTAACTTTTAGCTTTTCCCATAACTTCTGAGAGTCCATCCGATGTCAAGGCTTCTTTCAAATGTCTTTTAAAATACTTCTACCCACTTCGTTCATTTCCGCAAAGTTTGGGTGTTCACTCCTATCGTACGTGTAGTTCTATCCTGAAGTTTACGTGCCTTCTAAGTATTTTTACTGACTTTTCGCTTTTCCCCTAACTTCTAGGACTCCATCCGATGTCAAGGCTTCTTTCAAATGTCTTTTAAAATACTTTTATCCACTTCGTTCATTTCCGCAAAGTTTGGGTGTTCACTCCTATCGTACGTGTAGTTCTCTTCTGAAGTTTACCTGCCTTCTAAGTATTTTATTGACTTTTAGCTTTTCACCTAACTTATAGGATTCCATCCGATGTCAAGGCTTCTTTCAAATGTCTTTTAAAATACTTCTACCCACTTCGTTCATTTTCGCAAAGTTTGGGTGTTTACTCCTATCGTACTTGTAGTTCTCTCCTAAAGTTTTACCTGCCTTCTAAGTATTTTTACTGACTTTTTGCTTTTCCCCTAACTTCTAAGACTCCATCCGATGTCAAGGCTTCTTTCAATTGTCTTTTAAAATACTTCTACCCACTTCGTTCATTTCCGCAAAGTTTGGGTGTTCTCTCCTATCATACGTGTAGTTCTCTCCTGAAGTTTACCTACCTTCTAAGTATTTTAACTGACTTTTAGCTTTTCTCCTAACAACTAGGACTCCATCCGATGTCATGGCTTCTTTCAAATGTCTTTTAAAATACTTCTACCCACTTCATTCATTTTCGCAAAGTTTGGGTGTTTACTCCTATCGTACTTGTAGTTCTCTCCTAAAGTTTTACCTGCCTTCTAAGTATTTTTACTGACTTTTAGCTTTTCCCCTAACTTCTAGGACTCCATCCGATGTCAAGGCTTCATTCAAAAGTCTTTTAAAATACTTCTACCCACTTCGTTCATTTTCGCAAATTTTGGGTGTTTACTCCTATCGTACATGCAGTTCTCTCCTAAAGTTTACCTGCCTTCTAAGTATTTTTACTGACTTTTAGCTTTTCCCCTTACTTCTAGGACTCCATCACATGTGTAGGATTCTTTTAAATGTCTTGTAAAATAGTTCTACCCACTTCGTTCATTTTCATAAAGTTTGGGTGTTTACTTCTATCGTATGTGTAGTTCTCTCATGAAGTTTACCTGCCTTCTAACTATTTTTACTAACTTTTAGCTTTTCCCATAACTTTTGAGAGTCCATCCGATGTCAAGGCTTCTTTCAAATGTCTTTTAAAATACTTCTACCCACTTCGTTCATTTCCGCAAAGTTTGGGTGTTCACTCCTATCGTACGTGTAGTTCTATCCTGAAGTTTACGTGCCTTCTAAGTATTTTTACTGACTTTTCGCTTTTCCCCTAACTTCTAGGACTCCATCCGATGTCAAGGCTTCTTTCAAATGTCTTTTAAAATACTTTTACCCACTTCGTTCATTTCCGCAAAGTTTGGGTGTTCACTCCTATCGTACGTGTAGTTCTCTTCTGAAGTTTACCTGCCTTCTAAGTATTTTATTGACTTTTAGCTTTTCACCTAACTTGTAGGATTCCATCCGATGTCAAGGCTTCTTTCAAATGTCTTTTAAAATACTTCTACCCACTTCGTTCATTTTCGCAAAGTTTGGGTGTTTACT
This sequence comes from Salvia hispanica, assembly GCF_029641045.1. Lineage (NCBI taxonomy): Eukaryota > Viridiplantae > Streptophyta > Magnoliopsida > Lamiales > Lamiaceae > Salvia > Salvia hispanica. Next base: position 69,012,926 of record NC_142692.1, on the reverse strand, counting down.
CCTATCGTACTTGTAGTTCTCTCCTAAAGTTTTACCTGCCTTCTAAGTATTTTTACTGACTTTTTGCTTTTCCCCTAACTTCTAAGACTCCATCCGATGTCAAGGCTTCTTTCAATTGTCTTTTAAAATACTTCTACCCACTTCGTTCATTTCCGCAAAGTTTGGGTGTTCTCTCCTATCATACGTGTAGTTCTCTCCTGAAGTTTACCTACCTTCTAAGTATTTTAACTGACTTTTAGCTTTTCTCCTAACAACTAGGACTCCATCCGATGTCATGGCTTCTTTCAAATGTCTTTTAAAATACTTCTACCCACTTCATTCATTTTCGCAAAGTTTGGGTGTTTACTCCTATCGTACTTGTAGTTCTCTCCTAAAGTTTTACCTGCCTTCTAAGTATTTTTACTGACTTTTAGCTTTTCCCCTAACTTCTAGGACTCCATCCGATGTCAAGGCTTCATTCAAAAGTCTTTTAAAATACTTCTACCCACTTCGTTCATTTTCGCAAATTTTGGGTGTTTACTCCTATCATACATGCAGTTCTCTCCTAAAGTTTACCTGCCTTCTAAGTATTTTTACTGACTTTTAGCTTTTCCCCTTACTTCTAGGACTCCATCACATGTGTAGGATTCTTTTAAATGTCTTGTAAAATAGTTCTACCCACTTCGTTCATTTTCATAAAGTTTGGGTGTTTACTTCTATCGTATGTGTAGTTCTCTCATGAAGTTTACCTGCCTTCTAACTATTTTTACTAACTTTTAGCTTTTTCCATAACTTTTGAGAGTCCATCCGATGTCAAGGCTTCTTTCAAATGTCTTTTAAAATACTTCTACCCACTTCGTTCATTTCCGCAAAGTTTGGGTGTTCACTCCTATCGTACGTGTAGTTCTATCCTGAAGTTTACGTGCCTTCTAAGTATTTTTACTGACTTTTCGCTTTTCCCCTAACTTCTAGGACTCCATCCGATGTCAAGGCTTCTTTCAAATGTCTTTTAAAATACTTTTACCCACTTCGTTCATTTCCGCAAAGTTTGGGTGTTCACTCCTATCGTACGTGTAGTTCTCTTCTGAAGTTTACCTGCCTTCTAAGTATTTTATTGACTTTTAGCTTTTCACCTAACTTGTAGGATTCCATCCGATGTCAAGGCTTCTTTCAAATGTCTTTTAAAATACTTCTACCCACTTCGTTCGTTTTCGCAAAGTTTGGGTGTTTACTCCTATCGTACTTGTAGTTCTCTCCTAAAGTTTTACCTGCCTTCTAAGTATTTTTACTGACTTTTAGCTTTTCCCCTAACTTCTAAGACTCCATCCGATGTCAAGGCTTCTTTCAATTGTCTTTTAAAATACTTCTACCCACTTCGTTCATTTCCGCAAAGTTTGGGTGTTCTCTCCTATCATACGTGTAGTTCTCTCCTGAAGTTTACCTATCTTCTAAGTATTTTAACTGACTTTTAGCTTTTCTCCTAACAACTAGGACTCCATCCGATGTCATGGCTTCTTTCAAATGTCTTTTAAAATACTTCTACCCACTTCATTCATTTTCGCAATGTTTGGGTGTTCACTCCTATCGTACGTGTAGTTTTATCCTGAAGTTTACCTGCCTTCTAAGTATCTTTACTGACTTTTAGCTTTTCTCCTAACATCTAGGACTCCATCTGATGTCATGGCTTCTTTCAAATGTCTTTTAAAATACTTCTACCCACTTCATTCATTTTCGCAATGTTTGGGTGTTTACTCCTATCGTACGTGTAGTTCTCTCCTGAAGTTTTACCTGCCTTCTAAGTATTTTTACTGACTTCTAGCTTTTCACCTAACTTGTAGGCCTCCATCCGATGTCAAGGCTTCTTTCAAATGTCTTTTAAAATACTTCTACCCACTTCGTTCATTTTCGCAAAGTTTGGGTGTTTACTCCTATCGTACTTGTAGTTCTCTCCTAAAGTTTTACCTGCCTTCTAAGTATTTTTACTGACATTTAGCTTTTCCGCTAACTTCTAAGACTCCATCCGATGTCAAGGCTTCTTTCAATTGTCTTTTAAAATACTTCTACCCACTTCGTTCATTTCCGCAAAGTTTGGGTGTTCTCTCCTATCATACGTGTAGTTCTCTCCTGAAGTTTACCTACCTTCTAAGTATTTTTACTGACTTTTAGCTTTTCTCCTAACATCTAGGACTCCATCTGATGTCATGGCTTCTTTCAAATGTCTTTTAAAATACTTCTACCCACTTCATTCATTTTCGCAATGTTTGGGTGTTTACTCCTATCGTACGTGTAGTTCTCTCCTGAAGTTTTACCTGCCTTCTAAGTATTTTTACTGACTTCTAGCTTTTCACCTAACTTGTAGGCCTCCATCCGATGTCAAGGCTTCTTTCAAATGTCTTTTAAAATACTTCTACCCACTTCGTTCATTTCGCAAAGTTTGGGTGTTCACTCCTATCGTACGTGTAGTTCTCTCCTGAAGTTTACCTGCCTTCTAAGTATTTTTACTGACTTCTAGCTTTTCACCTAACTTGTAGGACTCCATCCGATGTCAAGGCTTCTTTCAAATGTCTTTTAAAATACTTCTACCCACTTCGTTCATTTTCGCAAAGTTTGGGTGTTTACTCCTATCGTACTTGTAGTTCTCTCCTAGAGTTTTACCTGCCTTCTAAGTATTTTTACTGACTTTTAGCTTTTCCCCTAACTTCTAGGACTCCATCCAATGTCAAGGCTTAATTCAAATGTCTTTTAAAATACTTCTACCCACTTCGTTCATTTTCGCAAATTTTGGGTGTTTAGTCCTATCGTACATGCAGTTCTCTACTAAAGTTTACCTGTATTCTAAGTATTTTTACTGACTTTTTGCTTTTCCCCATACTTCTAGGACTCCATCACATGTGTAGGATTCTTTTAAATTTCTTGTAAAATACTTCTACCCACTTCGTTCATTTTCGCAAAGTTTGGGTGTTTACTCCTATCGTATGTGTAGTTCTCTCATGAAGTTATACCTGCCTTCTAAGTATTTTAACTGGCTTTTAGCTTTTCCCCTAACTTCTAAGACTCCATCCGATGTCAAGGCTTCTTTCAATAGTCTTTTAAAATACTTCTACCCACTTCGTTCATTTCCGCAAAGTTTGGGTGTTCTCTCCTATCATACGTGTAGTTCTCTCCTGAAGTTTACCTACCTTCTAAGTATTTTTACTGACTTTTAGCTTTTCTCCTAACATCTAGGACTCCATCCGATGTCAAGGCTTCTTTCAAATGTCTTTTAAAATACTTCTACCCACTTCATTCATTTTCGCAATGTTTGGGTGTTTACTCCTATCGTACGTGTAGTTCTCTCCTGAAGTTTTACCTGCCTTCTAAGTATTTTTACTGACTTTTAGCTTTTCCCCTAACTTCTAGTACTCCATCCGATGTCAAGGCTTCTTTCAAATGTCATTTAAAATAATTCTACCCACTTCGTTCATTTTCGCAAAGTTTGGGTGTTTACTCCTATCGTACGTGTAGTTCTCTCCTGAAGTTTACGTGCCTTCTAAGTATTTTTACTACTTTTAGCTTTTCCCCTAACTTCTAAGACTCCATCCGATGTCAAGGCTTCTTTCAATTGTCTTTTAAAATACTTCTACCCACTTCGTTCATTTCCGCAAAGTGTGGGTGTTCTTTCCTATCATACGTGTAGTTCTCTCCTGAAGTTTACCTACCTTCTAAGTATTTTAACTGACTTTTAGCTTTTCTCCTAACAACTAGGACTCCATCCGATGTCATGGCTTCTTTCAAATGTCTTTTAAAATACTTCTACCCACTTCATTCATTTTCGCAAAGTTTGGGTGTTTACTCCTATCGTACTTGTAGTTCTCTCCTAAGTTTTACCTGCCTTCTAAGTATTTTTACTGACTTTTAGCTTTTCCCCTAACTTCTAGGGCTCCATCCGATGTCAAGGCTTCATTCAAAAGTCTTTTAAAATACTTCTACCCACTTCGTTCATTTTCGCAAATTTTGGGTGTTTACTCCTATCGTACATGCAGTTCTCTCCTAAAGTTTACCTGCCTTCTAAGTATTTTTACTGACTTTTAGCTTTTCCCCTTACTTCTAGGACTCCATCACATGTGTAGGATTCTTTTAAATGTCTTGTAAAATAGTTCTACCCACTTCGTTCATTTTCGCAAAGTTTGGGTGTTTACTTCTATCGTATGTGTAGTTCTCTCATGAAGTTTACCTGCCTTCTAACTATTTTTACTAACTTTTAGGTTTTCCCATAACTTCTGAGAGTCCATCCGATGTCAAGGCTTCTTTCAAATGTCTTTTAAAATACTTCTACCCACTTCGTTCATTTCCGCAAAGTTTGGGTGTTCACTCCTATCGTACGTGTAGTTCTATCCTGAAGTTTACGTGCCTTCTAAGTATTTTTACTGACTTTTCGCTTTTCCCCTAACTTCTAGGACTCCATCCGATGTCAAGGCTTCTTTCAAATGTCTTTTAAAATACTTTTACCCACTTCGTTCATTTCCGCAAAGTTTGGGTGTTCACTCCTATCGTACGTGTAGTTCTCTTCTGAAGTTTACCTGCCTTCTAAGTATTTTATTGACTTTTAGCTTTTCACCTAACTTGTAGGATTCCATCCGATGTCAAGGCTTCTTTCAAATGTCTTTTAAAATACTTCTACCCACTTCGTTCATTTTCGCAAAGTTTGGGTGTTTACTCCTATCGTACTTGTAGTTCTCTCCTAAAGTTTTACCTGCCTTCTAAGTATTTTTACTGACTTTTAGCTTTTCCCCTAACTTCTAAGACTCCATCCGATGTCAAGGCTTCTTTCAATTGTCTTTTAAAATACTTCTACCCACTTCATTCATTTTCGCAAATTTTAGGTGTTTACTCCTATCGTACATGCAGTTCTCTACTAAAGTTTACCTGCCTTCTAAGTATTTTTACTGACTTTTTGCTTTTCCCCTTACTTCTAGGACTCCATCACATGTGTAGGATTCTTTTAAATGTCTTGTAAAATACTTCTACCCACTTCGTTCATTTTCGCAAAGTTTGGGTCTTTACTCCTATCGTATGTGTAGTTCTCTCATGAAGTTATACCTGCCTTCTAAGTATTTTTACTGACTTTTAGCTTTTCCCCTAACTTCTAAGACTCCATCCGATCTCAAGGCTTCTTTCAATTGTCTTTTAAAATACTTCTATCCACTTCGTTCATTTCCGCAAAGTTTGGGTGTTCTCTCCTATCATACGTGTAGTTCTCTCCTGAAGTTTACCTACCTTCTAAGTATTTTTACTGACTTTTACCTTTTCTCCTAACATCTAGGACTCCATCCGATGTCAAGGCTTCTTTCAAATGTCTTTTAAAATACTTCTACCCACTTCATTCATTTTCGCAATGTTTGGGTGTTTACTCCTATCGTACGTGTAGTTCTCTCCTGAAATTTTACCTGCCTTCTAAGTATTTTTACTGACTTTTAGCTTTTCCCCTAACTTCTAGTACTCCATCCGATGTCAAGGCTTCTTTCAAATGTCTTTTAAAATACTTCTACCCACTTCGTTCATTTTCGCAAAGTTTGGTTGTTTACTCCTATCGTACGTGTAGTTCTCTCCTGAAGTTTACGTGCCTTTTAAGTATTTTTACTGACTTTTCGCTTTTCACCTAACTTCTAGGACTCCATCCGATGTCAAGGCTTCTTTCAAATGTCTTTTAAAATACTTTTACCCACTTCGTTCATTTCCGCAAAGTTTGGGTGTTCACTCCTATCGTACGTGTAGTTCTCTCCTGAAGTTTACCTGCCTTCTAAGTATTTTATTGACTTTTAGCTTTTCACCTAACTTGTAGGACTCCATCCGATGTCAAGGCTTCTTTCAAATGTCTTTTAAAATACTTCTACCCACTTCGTTCATTTTCGCAAAGTTTGGGTGTTTACTCCTATCGTACTTGTAGTTCTCTCCTAAAGTTTTACCTGCCTTCTATGTATTTTTACTGACTTTTAGCTTTTCCCCTAACTTCTAGGACTCCATCCGATGTCAAGGCTTCATTCAAATGTCTTGTAAAATAGTTCTACCCACTTCGTTCATTTTCGCAAAGTTTGGGTGTTTACTCCTATCGTATGTGTAGTTCTCTCATGAAGTTTACCTGCCTTCTAAGTATTTTTACTAACTTTTAGCTTTTCCCATAACTTCTAAGACTCCATCCGATGTCAAGGCTTCTTTCAAATGTCTTTTAAAATACTTCTACCCACTTCGTTCATTTCCGCAAAGTTTGGGTGTTCACTCCTATCGTACGTGTAGTTTTATCCTGAAGTTTACGTGCCTTCTAAGTATTTTTACTGGCTTTTCGCTTTTCCCCTAACTTCTAGGACTCCATCCGATGTCAAGGCTTCTTTCAAATGTCTTTTAAAATACTTTTACCCACTTCCTTCATTTCCGCAAAGTTTGGGTGTTCACACCTATCGTACGTGTAGTTCTCTCCTGAAGTTTACCTGCCTTCTAAGTATTTTATTGACTTTTAGCTTTTCACCTAACTTGTAGGACTCCATCCGATGTCAAGGCTTCTTTCAAATGTCTTTTAAAATACTTCTACCCACTTCGTTCATTTTCGCAAAGTTTGGGTGTTTACTCCTGTCGTACTTGTAGTTCTCTCCTAAAGTTTTACCTGCCTTCTAAGTATTTTTACTGACTTTTAGCTTTTCCCCTAACTTCTAGGACTCCATCCGATGTCAAGGCTTCATTCAAATGTCTTTCAAAATACTTCTACCCACTTCGTTCATTTTCGCATATTTTGGGTGTTTACTCCTATCGTACATGCAGTTCTCTCCTAAAGTTTACCTGTCTTCTAAGTATTTTTACTGACTTTTAGCTTTTCCCCTTACTTCTAGGACTCCATCACATGTGTAGGATTCTTTTAAATGTCTTGTAAAATACTTCTACCCACTTCGTTCATTTTCGCAAAGTTTGGGTGTTTACTCCTATCGTACGTGTAGTTCTATCCTGAAGTTTACGTGCCTTCTAAGTATTTTTACTGACTTTTCCCTTTTCCCCTAACTTCTAGGACTCCATCCGATGTCAAGGCTTCTTTCAAATGTCTTTTAAAATACTTCTACCCACTTCGTTCATTTCCGCAAAGTTTGGGTGTTCACTCCTATCGTACGTGTAGTTCTCTCCTGAAGTTTACCTGCCTTCTAAGTATTTTTACTGACTTTTAGCTTTTCTCCTAACTTGTAGGACTCCATCCGATGTCAAGGCTTCTTTCAAATGTCTTTTAAAATACTTCTACCCACTTCGTTCATTTTCGCAAAGTTTGGGTGTTTACTCCTATCGTACTTGTAGTTCTCTCCTAAAGTTTTACTTGCCTTCTAAGTATTTTTACTGACTTTTAGCTTTTCCCCTTACTTCTAGGACTCCATCCGATGTCAAGGCTTCATTCAAATGTCTTTTAAAATACTTCTACCCACTTCGTTCATTTTTGTAAATTTTGGGTGTTTACTCCTATCGTACATGCAGTTCTCTCCTAAAGTTTACCTGCCTTCTAAGTATTTTTACTGACTTTTAGCTTTTCCCCTTACTTCTAGGACTCCATCACATGTGTAGGATTCTTTTAAATGTCTTGTAAAATACTTCTACCCACTTCGTTCATTTTCGCAAAGTTTGGGTGTTTACTCCTATCGTATGTGTAGTTCTCTAATGAAGTTATACCTGCCTTCTAAGTATTTTTACTAACTTTTAGCTTTTCCCCTAACTTCTAAGACTCCATCCGATGTCAAGGCTTCTTTCAAATGTCTTTTAAAATACTTCTATCCACTTCGTTCATTTTCGCAATGTTTGGGTGTTTACTCCTATCGTACTTGTAGTTCTCTCCTAAAGTTTTACCTGCCTTCTAAGTATTTTTACTGACTTTTAGCTTTTCCCCTAACTTTTAGTACTCCATCCGATGTCAAGGCTTCATTCAAATGTGTTTTAAAATACTTCTACTTACTTCGTTCATTTTCGCAAATTTTGGGTGTTTACTCCTATCGTACATGCAGTTCTCTCCAGAAGTTTGCCTGCCTTCTAAGTATTTTTACTGACTTTTAGCTTTTTCCTTTACTTCTAGGACTCCATCACATGTGTAGTATTCTTTTAACTGTCTTGTAAAATACTTCTACCCACTTCGTTCATTTTCGCAAAGTTTGGGTGTTTACTCCTATCGTACGTGTAGTTCTCTCATGAAGTTATACCTGCCTTCTAAGTATTTTTACTGACTTTTAGCTTTTCTCCTTACTTCTAGGACTCCATCATCATAACTAGAAGTAATAATAAGAAAATTTGGACGCGAAACTTATATATATATATATAGATCGATGTTCTAAGCCTTAGGGTAAAAAGTCGGGGTGTTACACCCAGTCCATTCTTCTAATCCAAGGGCTTGATTTAGCCTAGATTTGAAATATTTTTTTCTTTTTATTAGTTTAAATAATATGAAAAGGGTATTTTAGTCCATTCCATTTGTTTGCATGCCAATACTCTCTAATTCACGATCAGATTTATATTCCTAAAATCTCTCCTCCCTAAAATTTCTCTTCTCTTCTTCGTATCATCAAATCGATCTTCAAATCTCAGAGATTTCTTTCCAAATTTATATTTTCTAAATCACGCGATTATATATTGGAGGAATTGATTCTCGCTGTTCAAAATCTGGCAATCTCATCAAATTCAGTCTTCACGCGATTTTCTTGTTTTTGAAGCTGTTTTGCTTGTCAATTTCTGTCGATCTCATCAACCTATCGCGATTGTCTCCTTTTCGAAGTTATTTTGCTTGTCTTTGTTCTGTAATGGTAGGTATGTGTTAATAATTGTGCTTTTATGTTTTAGTTTTGAATCATTCGATATGCATCTTCTCAATTTTTGTATTTGAAGTTTCTGTTTTTATTCGAGCTGTTGTTTCATACCTTCATTAATAATTTTTGTAATTTTTTATTCTAATGTTCATGTTTCGATACAAGTTTATGTTGTTTTTTCATTGATTAGGAGTACTAGTTTTAGTGTTTTTTGTCTCAGTTTGTTTGATGATTATTCTATCAGTTTTATTCATATGTTGTTTCCTCTGTTTTTTGTTCTTATTCTCCGTTTCTTAGTTTTAATTTGTATGTTTTATGTTGTGTGTTGATAATGTAATTTATTGAAGTTTCTGTACTTTGTTGTTGATTTTTGTAACCTGGTATGTTGAAGTTGTTTCCTAAAATGTTGAATTTATGTTTTAGTTAAAGTTACACCTCTGTGCAAAGAAGAATTAAAGCCTTTTGTTAGAAAAAGTTTCAAGTCACTTGATGCTGCTATCTCTTCTATGAAGATTATGCTAAAGAGGTTGGATTTGATCCTCGAAAATCTGGTAGAAAAACAACAGGCGGCATTATTACTTGGCAATATATGGTATGTAGTAGGACTTGGACTGTTACGAACAATGCTGAGGATGATTTGTACGAGTGTCAATGCAAGCTATATCAGAGGTGTGGGATTCTGTGTCGTCACATATTTTTTGTTTTCAAGAACAATGATGTGCAGTTGATACCTGAAATTTATATTGGAAAGAGGTGGCTGAAGAAACCTCTTTTAATATCTGCGCATGGTTCTTCTACACCTCAACTTTTTAGGATCGGACAGGTATTTATACATAGCCTATTATGTGACATCCCTGATTCAAATTATATAAAAATAATAATAATAACATAGCAGTTGAATTTGAATTAAAACCAGCCTATTATCAAGGCACAACACAAACCAAACCAAATCAAATCAAAGCCATAGCAAAACAAGAGTAAACAACTCCACATCCTCAATCAAAGTGATGATGGATCTAAAGTAGATGCACTGCTTCATTCCTCACAACACACATAGCCTCAAGAGGCTTTGCCTTACGCAATGTAACACCCGAAACCACCCCAAAATCAACCTCAACATCCCCAATTCCCCAGTCGAAACACTGCACAAGCGCACCCAACGCCAACGACACCGTCCTCATGGCCATGGCAGCCCCGGGGCAAGCTCTTCTCCCCATCCCAAACGGCAAGAACCGGCTCCCTTCCCTCTCCGCCTCCAAACCCTCAAATCTCTCCGGATAAAACTTGTCCGGCTCATCCCACTGGACTGGGCCGCGGTGCAGGGCCCAGGCATTCACCAGCAGGATGGTGCCCCGGGGGATGTCATACCCCCCGACCCTGCACCGGTCTGACGAGAAGTGGGGTATGAGCAGCGGAGCCACAGGGTGCAGCCTCAGAGTCTCGTTGACAACGCAACGAAGGTATGGGAGCTTGGGGAGATCGGCGTCGTTGATCAGGTGATCATGGCCTATGTTTTGGTGTATCTCTTGTTGTAGCTTTCGCAGGACGCGGGGGTGAGTCAGCAGATTCGACATGGCCCATTCCATTGTCAAGCCAGAGGTATCTGTTCCGGCCGTCAGCAGTACCTGATAAAATTGATAAGTAAGTAGGAGTAAATAAAGGTGAGCTTAAAAGTGAACACATACATACCAGTATAATACTCTTTATGACTTGATCGTTGTAGAGATGAGGCACCGACAGTAGACGTTGAATCAAATTCAAATCGTTGTCCTCGTCCTTGTACTTGTCCTTGTCTTGTCTGATTTCATCGACCAAGGCCTGCAAAAACTCATCCCTCTTCCTCTGCAACAACACTGCCTTCTTCTCCAGCCCTTTGTATCCAATCCATCTCAAAATCGGAAAGTAATCACACATACCTAATCAGAAAAATAAATATTATGGCACGGTCAATTAAATTTTGGACTTATGTAGCACTTACCTAACAACACGGAAAATGAAAATGATTAATTGGGTCAAAATTGTGTCTAGAGACATTGACCGTTACACAACAGTTCAGTTTTGGACCGATTATGATCCGAATTAAAATATTACTAATATTTAGGATGCAAAAATTCAAAACATAATACCTAACAACACGATAGGTGAGAACATCCCACGCATCGACTGCAGAATCTCCCTTCCCGCCTCCGTCCCGATCTCCTCCTCCCCGACACACAGTTTCCCAGCGATACCTCTCATCCTGACGTTGAAGCTCAAGGCGGAGATCACGTGGCTCAGGTCAAATCTCCTCCCAGTCCCACTCTCCTTCCGCAGCCGCCGCAGAATCCGAAGCGTCTCCTCTTCTCGAATATGGGCGGATCTTTGGAGGCTGCGCGAGGAGAACTGCTCGACCACGGTCAGGCGGCGGAGGTCCCGCCACAGCTGGCCGTAGGGGGCCCACGCGTAGGCGGAGTAGTTGTAGGTGAGGTGGTCTGCGGCGACGGAGGAGGGGCGGTTGGCGAAGACGACGTCGTTGGTGGTGAAGCAGTCTTCGACGGCGGAGGGAGAGGAGATGATGAGGAAGGATTTGCAGCCGAGGCGGAGAGAGAAGATGGGGCCCAGGTGGGAGGAGAGGGAGGCCAGAATGATGTGGAAGGGTTTCTTGATGTTGAGGAGGTGGAGATGGCCGGTTAGTGGGCGAGATGGTGGAGATGGTGGTAGGTTTTGGTTTCGGTTTTGACAGTGTTTGAGGATGAAGATAGTGAAGAAGATGAAGGGTGGCAATAGCAAAACAAAACAGGTTTGTTGATCCATAGAGAGAGAGGAGAGTGATTACTTTTTCTTTTTGGAGTGTATATTACTCCTTGTACTACTAATAGCTGATGAAAGTCGAAGTAGTTGAGTTATTGAGTGGGGGAAACTGATATGAATCATAAATTGCAGAAGTACTCCTTCCTCTAAAACTAGAAACTTTATACTATATTTGTTTTTATATCTCTCTTCTTTTACCTCATTTTAGAGAACACGGGAGTATAAATGATTTTGTAAACTGGTAATGGTTTGTTAGAGCATTCATAGTGGAGCGACGTTGCATCGTCCGCTACTGTGGCATCACGTACGATGACTTCTCCATCGTCCACGGACGATGCGCGTCGTCCTTCGCATCGTCCGCCACTGTGGGAGACTCGGACGTTGCGACACGTTTTCGTTTTTTTTATTAAATTTTATTCAATTTTCACACACTATATATAGATCTCATTTTCCACTTCATTTTCACTCATTTCACTCCATTTCACACTCCATTTTCAACATTTCAAACAAAATGACTTCCGGAGATTACCCTAGTCTGAATAGTCCGATGTTCGGTGGTGGTGCACGGTGGTCGGGTACAGAACCCGGTGAATACCGGCCCTTCGACACCAACACCTAACGTCCTCATGTAGACGAACAATCCGGCTCAAATCGCGTACCTCCAGGATATAATTGATGGCCTCCGCCGCAAGTTGAGAATGCTTTAGACTAGCCTCTTTTTTATTAGTAGTGCACTTTTTTTTTATTTCTAATTTTGTAACTTTTTTTTTATTTAAGTAAATGTAGGATTTGCTTTAACTGTGTTGCTTTTTTTAATTTATTTTGCTTGATATATTTGCAAACATAAATTAAATATAAAATATAAGTAAAAGCTATAGGGCGGGGCTTAGGGCGTCGCATCCTCCGCCCCATTGTGGATGCCCTTACGTTACAATATTATTTTAAAATAAATATATATAAGTTAATATTTTATTTGTTACTCAAATATTTATTTTTATTTTTTTTGATAATTAAATCTTAAAAAATTTAAATTCTATCCTACAAAATTAAAATCTAAAAGATTATAATCTAGACAAATCGTACGTGGGCAATGGCTATTCTTATGATATCTTTCCTACGGAAATATTGTTACTATTATGCCAATAATTGCACAATGTCAATAATGGAAGAGACATGTGAGAAAAGGATTTAGCTTGATTTTGATTCTACTTTCCAAAAAAGCTAATGATTGTGTAGTAACATCAAAATGGGGAACAATAACGCAAGCACATACTGTATAGTGATATAAAAAAGTACTCAGATAGATTTTAGATTTCTGCATAATTATCAGAAATTAGGATTAACCCAATAACCACTTCAAATAATCATCATAGTACTTGTGAGTACTATTCTACCACTAGACCACTAGTGCCTATGGTCTTAGTGATTCTTTATGTCTTATTTCATGGATGAACCAGGGCTGCTCAACCAGAAAACAATTAATAGGCTTTGTTGGTTTCGAGTTTATGATCGAATAAAAAGCTTCTTAAAATTGATCATCAATTGTAATACGATAATGACATGAAGACGATACTAAATGCAAATATACAAGATACTAGTAAATAACTATCGTTCTACGAATATACAAATTCTAAATATGAGTGTTCTTTCATCCCAACTTTCCCATACTTCTAACAGCACAACAATGGTTTCTCTTCAAAAGAGGGGCCCCTTGGCCAAGATATTGGAGTGGTTCAGCACGTTGATGTCATTATTTGGCTCGGAGACATAGAAGTATGTGTGTCATATCTGAAGCATTTGGTCTACCAAACATACCAGGAATCAACTGTCATTGGAGACCTCAAGTACTAGCAATCAGTGGTCGTTGGTCAAACCTCGAGTATTTGTCCTCGATGCGTCTCGAATGACTTTGTATGAACGCTTCAAGCACTCTTGTGCCCAATGCTCTTGACAAGGTGCAAATATTTGTCAAACCGGTATGCACCTCCACTAGTTGCTAGGTGTTGCATTTTTGCAGTGTCGAGAGGCCTAGGCAACCAGTGTTGTCGCGTCTTTACGTGTTAGCTATGCGCAAGAATAAAGCATGTTTCCTCATGGCAGAATTTCAATATTCAAGTTTTAAATACAAAATAATTTGATTTTGTAATCATAATAATCTATAGAGATTATCATGTGATACGATAAACTATGATTTTAACAACATTTTGTTTTGAGCTATGATTTTAACTTAAACACTCCACAGTCTGAATGAATGTCTTCTTTATAGAAAATAATGATACCAAAAAATTTCAATACAGATATATTGGACAAATTCTTGCATCTTTCCAAAAGTATACCATCCTAAATCAAAAACCCTACGCAGAGCACAAAAGGCTCTATATTTCTACTGAGGAAAACATGTTGAAGACTACCTTGTTAGCATTGTCACTAATTTGACTAAATACAAAACCAATCACTAATTGAAAACCTAGTGTGAAGACGCCGTTCGACCTAATGCCGCAGAATGAAGCCCTTGAAAGCTCTTATGTACACCTCCCTTGATGTTTGAGGCTTCTCTACTGTTGGAAAAATGCCTCTGGGATTTCTGCAGGCGAGGACAATGCAGACACGCATTTGAACTGTTGAGAGGAATCCAATTTACAGAGTTAGTCTACAATGTGGACAGTAAGTAACACCCAATCCAACCAAGAACATAGTGGTGAGATGTTCAAACCTTGTGGTGGTTGTACTTCTCCCTTATAGCAAATAAAGAGCCACCCTGTTTGCTCGATTGCAGATCGTGAAGGATGCCAACACATTCCTTAAGATCTGCAGCTTTGTATCCTGAACTCAATTCTAGGTCCGCAGTCTGGAGAAAAGGAATCACAGAGTTAGCTTACAGAAAGATCAGATCAGTTGAAGAGATCTAAACAAGCGATGTTCGTACCCATGGATTTTGTTCGGGCTGAAGTGTAAACCTTGCTAGGAACATGACTGATGCAGCCACCATTGAAGGCAAGAATTTTACACATTCATAATCCAGCAAACTCAGCTCTGCTAGATAGTAAGCCAAGAACTCAAGTTGCAAGTTCAACGCCTGCGAAATATTAAGAATATATTAGAATCACTTATCTTCAGTGCCGAATTTATATTGGAAACAAGAAGATCATAAGCTTACCCCATCATCTTCTTGACAGATTCTGGTGAATTTTCTGAGAAATGTCTTTGCAGTGGGATTGCCCATTTCAAATCGGAGGAACTTGAGCACGTCAGCCTCCATTTCCACTACATCTTTCTTTGAGTAAGTATTATCCGTTATGTAACAAAAGTCATCCACGTGTGGCGGACTAATCTCCTCATATTTCCTGAGGCAAAGCAATAACACCTCAACATTTGCAACTCAAAAAACTATACATCAAGTTTTTCTGAGCAACATTATGCTACTTACGAGGCAACGAGCATTGAAGAGACACCAAGTAGCTGAAGCCTTTGCCTGTTAAGAGCATTGCACGACAAGAATCTGTCGATGTAGGAAACGGTTAGATACAAGGTATCCGGAAGAAGCGTGTACTCCTCCGCCACCTCAACCAACCAATCTATCAAAACCCCTCTCATGTTTGCAGTTACATCTTTCTGAATTTTCTCCAAGTAATCCGGCATCGGCCTTCTCTTTCCCTCCATCTGAACGAAACATCATATCAGCTTAATGCCACAAAACTGAAATTGATTTAAACATTTCTATGGAATTACACCAAATCCATCAGCCCTAAAAAAAGTGCCAGCTCATTTCTCAGATCAACAGCGCATAAAGCCCCAACGATTTGGGTAAAAATAAACGCCACAGACTAAATCCCCAATTTCATCCACGATTAAACAAAGAACTAAACCTAATTATGGATATCCCCAAAAAACAGAACCAAATTGAACAAATTTCACATTGAATTAGCTCGTACTCACCTCCATACTGTGAAGATATTCATATATATCAGAAACGTAAGCTCCACACATCTGAGGATCATCAGATTCTCCAATCAAATCAATGGCGGGATCGATCTTCACCTCCACCTCAGAGATCTTCGCTTCCTTAGCTCCCGCTACCCTCGCATTCCTACGGGGTTTGCTTTTCAGCTTATCATTGACCGCACCGATCTTCTGATCTCGAGAGGGCAACACATTCTGAATATCCCCCAACACAACCCTAGTCCGCTTGCTCTTATCGGCTACCATTGTCTCCTCGGCCGCTCTCTTCCTCGCCGCCAGGCGGGTGACCCTCCCGGTGTTCCCTTGGTCCGCCATTGCAGAGAGCCCGAGAAAACTAGAGGAAGAGAGTGCAAGAGATCAATGGAAGGTCAAGCGCTGCTGTTGGTGGTGGTGAGAGAGCAGATGGGTTTGAGTATATAAGGTGTAAATCGAAATGCCGCCATTGATGCGGAGGTTTGAATTTGGTTGGAGCCAGCGGGGTGAAGAAATCTGACTGAAAATTGAAATCGAAATTGAAATTTGGAAATTAGGGCTTTGGATTTGGGGGAGAGCGGTAAAAAATTCAATGTTTTGAATTTGGGAGGGGAGAACTGTTTCCCGGTTAATTGTATTTTAAGAAATTTATTTAATATATTTACCAAAAAATAGGCAACAATTTAAATAATTTGCTTTTTCTCAAGACCGTAAGAGCATTCCCAATGGAGGTGGCGAATTCTCGGCGATAAATCGCCGGTTATCGCCGAATTATCGCCGGCCATTGTGGCGAAGTCGGCGATAATTCGGCGATAATGTTGCCGTTGCTTCGCCGAGTGGCGTTCTAACGCCGGATTATCGCCGAGCGATCGCCGGCCACTGTGGCGACGCTCGGCGATAATCGGCGATAATTAAAATTTTTTTTTTTTTTTTTTGAACCCAACGGCTATTTTACATTCCACCCCTATAAATATTTCCTCCACTTCCTCCATTCATCACCCACAATCTTCATTCTCTCCATTTTCAATCTCTTCTCCCAATCTTCAATTTTCATCAAAATTATGAGCTTTTGGAAGAAAAGTTCCCGATCGGGTAAGGATAAGGGTAAGGGGAAAGAGTCGAGTTCACAAATTCCCAACACGGATGAAGCAAACGAGCAGTGGATGCAGTCGTTGTTGGCGATGGGTTCTCCTCCCGGCCAACTTCCATACGGGGGTCCGTCTCCTTTGCAGACTCCTCCGGCGCGGAGACTTTCTCCGTACTTCAACTCTGCCGGCAGAATGCCCTTTCCAGCCGACGATGTGTATCGGCCCCAGTTCGACACCCCCGGATCAACCCCAGGCGACCAAGAATCTCAGGCCGCGACACTGAGCGCGGAGGACTTCGAGGTGGAAGAAACGCCCACCGAGCCGCCTTCTAGGAGCGGGAGGGGGAAGGCGCCGGCGTCGTCGGCTGCGACTGATACGGGTTCCGATGAGAGGCCGAAGCGGGTAAGGACTACTTACACTCTGCAAGAGTCCGAGCTGATAGCCGACTGCTGGGCGGACACGTCACAGGACGCGGAGCGCAGCAACTACCAGACTGAGATCATATTCTGGGAGCGGATTGCCGCGAAGTACAGGAGCCACAAGACTGCCTCAATGAAGGACCATGGCAGCGAGGCGATCCGTCGGCATTGGGAGCGCCTCATGAGGGACTGCGGGCACTTCAACGGTATTTATTCTAACTTGATGACTCACATGACGAGTGGCCAGAACGAGCACATGGTCCGAGATGAGGCCATCCGGATGTATAGTAGCCAGTACTTGTCGACGAAGGGCTTCAAGTATTGGAACATCTACGATAAGCTGAAGGATCTCCCCAAATTCCGGACGGGAATGCACGACGCGCTGCACGGGAAATCGGTGCGCTCGCGACTTAGCGTTTCGGAGAGCGAGGGGAGCGCGGCCCACATCGACTTGAGTGGGGATGGTCCGCACGAGCGCCCGGAGGGAGTGAAGAAGGCGAAGGGGAGGCGGAAGGGGAAGGGCGCAACGTCGGAAGTCGCGTCGGAATCCGTCATCGACTTAGAAAAAGCCACTTATTCGAGCAATGTCGCCAATCTGACCCAGATGTACACGCTGTACTTCACCGGCGGCGGGACCCCTGAAGAAAAGGCGGCCCTCTGGAAATGCATCCAACACCTGCAGAGTACGCTGGGGCTCGATCCCGACGCCCCTCCGGCCCCTCCGTCTTAGATTTTTTTTTTTTAAATCTTTGTTTATTTGCGTTTTTTATTTGTAGGTTTTTTTTTCTCGTTGTATTATATTTTCCAATGATTAATACAACGATGAATTGTTCATTATTAGTCTATTTATTAAATACATTTGTAGGGAAAATTAAATAATATAAAAAATAATGATGTAAAAATGAAATGTTGAGTTAGGGAGAAATAAGGGAGAAATAAGGGAGAAACCAATGTAGCACTTGGCTAAAAACTGGGGATAAATTTTGGTGCTGATGTGGCGCTGATGTGGCAGGAGTTAGGGAGAAATAAGGGAGTTTTTAGGGAACTCCATTGGGAGTGCTCTAACTCCAAAAATGGGACCTAAATAATTTCGAATTATTTTGGAAACTTGTTTATGTTACCAGTACCACAATTAAATTGAGTATTTTAAATTGTCGATGATAAAAATTAAAAATCTATGAAATTAGATTATGAATTTCAGATTTATTGTACCCCTACAAATGAAAGGTAGAGTAAAGTTACCTGAGTAAATTATAAAATTGTTGATATAAATAGATGAAAGTAGAGTACGAATTTCAGAGTCATTGTACATATAAAATGAGTAAAATTAGCTCAATAAATATATTCAAATAGGGCCGACAAAGAATTATATCTATTGAATATTTTATTGTACAAATGACCTAGGTAAAATTGCCTCAATAAAAAATACTACTAGTACTACAATGGTTTTCTCAACTTATTTGTGCTATGAATATTTTTAAGTTATTCTCTACTTTGAGGGATAAAAAGGATTAAAAATAAATAAAGTAGTATAATAGAATATACAAGAAATAGATAAAGTAGTTAGTATAATTGCCTCCATAAAAATATACAAAGTGGGTGGACTAAAAAACTACTAAAACATATGGTGAATTTCAAAATTATGTAGGAAAGGAATGACTAAATTAGTTCAACAAAATTATTGAATAGGGGAAGGTGAAAAAAAAAGTACTCAGACAAATTGTTAATTTCTTCAAACTATCAGAAATTAGTGGCTAACCCTATAGCCACTTGAAATAATCATCACAGTACTTGAATGCACCAGCCGGGAATCGAACCCGGGTCTGTACCGTGGCAGGGTACTATTCTACCACTAGACCACTGGTGCTTGTGCTCTTAGTGCTTCTTTATGTCTTATTTGTGTGTCCTCGGCTATTCGACGAGATCAAGATTAGTAGGCTTATAATCGAGCCATTGTCGTGGTCGAGTTCAAGCTCAAATATGAAAAATACTCCTACTAAATATGAATGCTCTCCTCTTTCTACACGTGATGCATTCCAAAAAATATAAAGTTATGAGTATATAAAAGGTTACAGTCAAACGCATAGGTTTCAAATGGATGTATACAGCTGAAGTATAATGATGCATGATAGAACTTGAACCTTGTTCATACGTGATTATATTATTTACCAAGTTGTTAACAAGAATCAATCTTTTAAATTGTCAGCGAATGCAACAATAATTAACATTTTTGCACTTATATGTAGTAGTAGTAGTATAGTACTATATTGTTTCATATCTTCATAAGCCCAATATGCATAAACATGAGTTCATAATTTTTGTATTGTTTCAATTATTTATAACCTTAATAACTTAATTAATAACTGTAACTATGAGACTATGACACATACTACTAGCAAATAAAAGCAACTTAATTTTATTGAATTTAGACAATGACCTATACATAATTAATAATTTATTGTTCATAATCAAAGACTCGCATTGATTTAGAGTGTCTTTTGAGAATGAGACAAAAGAACAAACAAACTACTTTAAAACTCTATTTAGAACTAAAGAAGATTATTCTCATATATAGAATATCTCATATACTATATCGGACATGCTTGTTTCTAAATTTTATTACAAAATTCCTATAAAAAAAATAAGAGTATATATCCAACTTTTTTTTCAAGGTCAAAGTTTCTAACAACTTATTCCTCTTGTTCGAAAAGTATAGGCCACTATATTTTTTAACCAAGGTCCAGTCTACTTTTTGTATTAAATGTACAATTTTTTTTTCTCAATTGATAGCATCTATTAATGTTCTTTAATTGATATTGACAAATCATGATTTTCTCTTGAACAAGATAGTTGAGGTCCCATTCAACAGTTTAGTACACTAAATATATTCTACTACTATTATTTTATTTTTGAAAATGAAAGATAATCATAGGGCAGAGAGAATATATTGCAAAATTGGTTTATTCGTTATATCAAATTTTGTTAAATATGTCTTATTTTAGGAAAGTACGCATAAATCAAAACACAAGTATCAAAACAATTTTACAATATGCTCTATGAAATAATCGAGAAAATATTACATAAAGCCGTGAAAGCTTAAAACATTTAGACCATCTCCAACCATTTACACCAAACTCAAATTCATTTTTGAGTATACATTATACCAAAAAATAGTTTTATTCCAATTATTTACACCAAATTCAAAATTTACACCATTTTTTGGGTTTTTGTCTCACAAAATTTTTGCAGTAACACTATATTTGGTGTTATTTCACAAAAAACACCAAAAATAAATTTGAATTTGGTGTATGATTGGAGAAAATTTCTACACCAAAACTCATTTATGAAGTACGATTGGAGATGGTCTTACTATTAAGTAAATTTTTCTCTATATATACTCAATTGTATATTTCCAAAAAATATTGCTTTAAAAGTAAACTTTTTTTTTCAAAAAATCGTACGTGTCAAATTGTAATTCGTCCACGTCAACATATCAACTTAACACGTCACTTCTTCTTCTAAATCTATAAATTCAGTTAGCTCCGACACTAGCTTAACCGAATCTGATCTCCCTCACGCGCCACCGCCTGCCACCGTGGGCACTACGGCGTCGAACCGAAATCGAAACGAAATTGAACCAATTGAATAAGCTCAGCAGCAATTCGAATTATCCGATGAACTCAACCACCTCACCAGACAATCACGCACCTCCGAATCCCCAATCACAAGCGCCGCAGTCAAACGAGGATGAATCGCGCCGATTACTGCCCCAGCCGGCGAAATTCGACGCCGTTCCGATTCAATCCGACGACGTCGACGACGAGGAGGCGGCGTACGAGGCGCAGCAGAAGATCCTGATCGCCGATTTCGAATTGGATTCGCCCAATTACTCGGGGCCGCCGCCGTTCTCGTGGAAGAAGCTGTGGATGTTCACCGGCCCGGGGTTCCTCATGAGCATAGCGTTTCTGGATCCGGGGAATCTGGAGGGGGATCTTCAGGCCGGCGCCATTGCCGGATACTCACTCCTGTGGCTGCTGATGTGGGCGACGGCGATGGGGCTGCTGATCCAGCTGCTGTCGGCGAGGTTAGGGGTGGCGACGGGGCGGCACTTGGCGGAGCTCTGCCGCGATGAGTATCCGGATTGGGCGAGGATTGTGCTGTGGTTCATGGCGGAGGTGGCGCTGATTGGGGCTGATATTCAGGAGGTCATCGGAAGCGCGATCGCTATTCAGATTTTGAGCCGAGGGTTTCTCCCCCTCTGGACTGGTGTTCTAATTACTGCTGCTGATTGGTAATTTCTTTTCTCTTTTTTCAGTAATTTACTCCAATTTTTTGATTTATTAAAACTGTGTGCTTATTTCTGTTTTAGGTGAAATGGCATATTTTGCTGTTTTAGGGGATAGGCAGTTTAGCTAATTTAGTCTATGTGGAATCCACCATAAGTTTTCTCTTGTTTCCAATGTCACTAACTTTAGATGTGAGTGGAAATCAAATTCATTTCTGCATAATGGTTACTTTTGAAGTAGAAATTGTTATCTTTATGCCTTTATGTCTATTAAATGGTTGATGGGAGTGAAAAAGATCCAATTTTGTCCATTTATTCTACAAGAACATGGAAATTTTTACCAACGGGTTGTACCATAGTTGGCAGCGCGGAGTGTGTTGACCTTGAGGTCACGGGCTCAAACCTACCACCCGCGGGGAGACTTTCGGCCTTAATTCCAAATCCGGTCGAGCAAGATTATTTGAAAATTTTCTTTTCTTGAAACAAGCAACATTTTTTTTGGCTTTAAAGGATGTTAGTGCTACACATGTTTGTCTGCTTTGGTGATGAGTTGATGGCTGATATGTTTTGGTCTGAAATTGCTTTACAGCTTTATATTTTTACTTCTTGAAAACTATGGAGTGAGGAAGTTGGAAGCTGTGTTTGCAGTTCTCATCACAACTATGGGCCTATCATTTGCTTGGATGTTTGCTGATGCTAAGCCAAGTAGAAAGGAGCTTATATTAGGTTAGATGCTCTATCATAATCTCATTATTTAACTCTGAAATGGGTTAAGACTTTCGAACTCAATAATCGTGCTCTTAACAGGTCTTTTGGTTCCACGGCTTAGTTCAAGAACAATCCGGCAAGCTGTGGGAGTTGTGGGTTGTGTGATAATGCCCCATAATGTCTTTCTGCACTCTGCTCTCGTACAGTCAAGAAAAATTGACCCGAACAGGAAAGGCCAGGTCCAGGAGGCGCTCACCTATTACTCCATCGAGTCCTCAGCTGCCCTTTTCGTCTCCTTCTTGATCAACCTATGTGTGACAACAGTTTTTGCCAAGGGTTTCAGTGGAAGCAAACAAGCAGAGTATATAGGCCTAGTAAATGCAGGAAAGTATCTAGAGGAGAAGTATGGTGGTGGTCTTTTCCCAATCCTCTACATATGGGGCATTGGATTATTGGCAGCCGGGACGAGTAGTACTATAACTGGGACTTATGCTGGACAGTTCATAATGGGTGGCTTTCTAAACCTCCGCCTAAAGAAGTCGCTGAGAGCCTTAATCACTCGAAGCTGTGCTATTGTTCCAACTATAATAGTGGCATTGGTGTTTAACAAATCAGAATCATCCTTAGATATACTGAATGAGTGGCTCAATGTGTTACAGTCTATACAGATACCTTTTGCCCTCATCCCTCTTCTCACTCTGGTGTCGAAGGAGCAGCTGATGGGAACGTTCAAGATTGGTCCTTTACTCGGGGTAAGCCAAAACTCCATCTCTTCCTCCTCATTCTCCTTCAAATTCATGACTAATAATTAGATTTCTAGACGGTATAGAATCATTATTGGATGGAGTTAAGACAGCATGACATTCTGAATTTGAGAAAGGCGACCATTCATGAATGGAATGGTCGCCTTTCATCTGATCGCCTCCAGCATCTTTGAATGCAAGTTTCGTGGTTGTGAGACGAATGGATGTCACTTTCTTCTCCTTAATGCTGAAGTTAAGTATCTGATACATTGTTGTTGCACTGTAGAGGGCTGCGTGGACGGTGGCTGTGCTAGTGATGGTGATCAATGGATACCTTTTGCTCCACTTTTTCCTGTCCGAAGTCAATGGTCTGTTGATTGGCTTCCTCATCTCTGCTGGCACTGCAGCGTACGTTGCTTTCGTGGTATATCTCATTTCGCATAGCGACTGTGAGCTGTCTAACTGGCTAAGCCGACTCATTACCAACACACCTGCTTAATCCTTCCGGGCTCTTGATGTTTTGAGGCGAACCATCGCCCCTCAAAGACGAAAGACGGTACCGCTCTAACTCATTCGAGATTTGGTTGATCCCAAATGATGAAGTTTTGCACCATCTGTATATGTATTATGGATATTGATTGGAATAATTTAGAGCAGAACATCAGCGATGATTATTTGAATAGAGAAAATGGCATATTTGTATATGCCATAGCTAACTGTAGATTGTTTGTGTTGTAATCATAATTCCTTAGTGGATGTAAATTAGTGCATTTTTCTTCATTCTTATTCAATAATAAAAATAAAAATAAAAATAAAAATGAGTTTCAAACGCAATACCATTTTATACCTTACCAAAATATTCAATTTTATGTTATACTCCTATTTCATTTATGCAAGTTGCAGTATGATTCAATGGTAGATGATGAATGGCAACAACAACCGAACACAATTGTTTAAATATCACTATCATTTGACGTACATAACAGCACAAATAATTACACCATCGTATTTTTAATTTATATTTTGACTTTTCTTAAAGATTATCGACAATTTTAAATAAAGCACTGGCTACAAATTTATGCAATATAAAAAAAATTAACATGATAACGTTTTTGGTAGGCCAATGGCTGCTGGAATCTTGAGCTATGGACTCTAGTCATTAATCAACATCCAAAAGTTCGGTATGAAGGAATCGTATTATTTATTCAAAAATAAATTATCAAAAATTCATAAAATTTGTTGAATTCTAGTTCATCTTTTTAATTTAAAATTGATTAGAAAATTCATAGAGTTTGGATTATTTTTCAATATTTTATATATTGTTTGAGGTTTTCAATAAAACAATGTTATTTTCTTTATGAATGGACAACCTTGTTTAAATCATTAGTGATGACGTCCCCATGTGATTTTTTAACCGGCATAACAAAGTATTATAGTTCACAAAAAAAATTAAAAATAAATTCAAATTTTATAAAAAAAATTTAAATTGGGAGACATTTTATAATTTGACAATCTTCATAATTTTTTTTGGCAATTCCATTTATTCAACATTTATTGATTTCATGCATACGTAAAGAAAGAAATAATTTTTTTTAGGAAATTAAGTCAAATTAGCGTTGGGCTAGGCGACAAGATTTAGTGTTAGTTATTTCAAAATATATTTTTGTGATAAGTCATTTTAAAATAGAGAGACTTGAAATTGATGGCATTAATTTGATTGATAAATAGGGTGCCATATTGAATTAGATATCATCTATTCTTGTATTTTTGGGTAGCACAAAAAAGGAAAAAAATGGTAGCTCAGAGCGTGACGAATAAACAGATCGCGCGCTATTGGAATCAGCGACGGAGGTTGGAGGAAGATCATCTCTTCGCCGCCGTCAAGGCCGCCGCTCGCCTCCGCGCTCGGAATCTCTCCGTAACTCTCTCTCTCTCTCAAATTTCTTAAAATTCAAACAATTGCAGGCGGAAATTAACTGCAATTTTGATTGATCTCTCTCTCTCGATTTATAGATCTCTCTGTAATTTCTCAAAATTGAATCAGTTTCAGGAGGATTATCACCTCCAATTTGAAGAAATTATCTCTCTATCACATACACACACACACACACACTGTCGGTGTAGATCTATCTGAAAATTCAATCGTATACAGGAGGATGATTACCTGAGATTCAAGGAGTCCTTAGCGGTGGTGGAGGAGGAGAAGAGTAAATCTGCGGTAGCGAAAGACTGGTAATTAATTAGCTGAAATTGATCTATAATTAGTGCTGAGAAATGAGATCTGAATGTTGATATTGCTATGCAGGTGGACTAAGAGCAAATATGCGTATCTAAACCAGCCAGCGGCGGATCATCCAAGGAGAAGAAGCGATCACTTTCAATATTCATTCACTTTCAAATCTGCTTCTCTTCTCAAATTCATCTCGCCGGCGACCTAGCTGCCTACCTACCTACTCCATCACCTCCGATCGTCATCTGCGATCCTCTAAATTATATGCATCTTGTTACAGAAATTCATGTGTATATATGCATCTTCTTATAATTCATATGTATATAAGTTGTATTTCTTGTATGTGCAAGTCATGAATCGATTTTTCTTCAATTATCTTGTTGATTTTTAGGGGAAATTATGGCAATTGTGAATTGAAAGATTCACAGAAAAAAAGAAAAGAATCTTTTGATGAGATTCACTTGATGCAGAAGAATTGTTGAAGAGTCTATGTCAATAGAATATGACATTTGCTGTTGCTTTGAATGATGAAACTCATTTGAATTATTAAGTTGGATGTGAGTAGTACTAAAAATCATGGAGTAAAATTTTAGTTTTTCTCAATTTTCTTATCTTGTGTTTCATGATATTTTTGGTGAAACTTAATCATCGGTGTGTCAAACGATATCTTTTCGTGATACTTAAACGACGTTACTATAAAAATAGAAAGAAAAAAGTGTTGCAATGAGCCTAAGTTCAAATCTCAGTGTTATCGATTCCATCTCTCAGGTACAAGTGTGAGGCTTGGGAGATGGGCTTCTGGTAGTTAGTGGGTTAAGGCCTTCCCTTTAACGGGCTACTGCGTACTTTGATTTAACCCCCTCACATGATGTAGGGCAGGAGTGCGGGGGCCGCCAAAGTGACGGAATTGTCTTTTTTTGCTGCAACGAAAGAAAAAAGTAAAAGAAAAATATTTATTTAAAGAAACGATTTTGTTTCGAGCTCCACACATGAATTATACAATTTCAAAAATTAAAATTTGTCCAAATTTATTACCCTTACTTCAGTTATGTATGACAAAAAGAATGTACAAAATGATACTCCTTCCGTTCCCCATTAGGAGTAACACTTTGACCGGACACGGGTTTTAAGAAATGTACAGAAAAGTTGGTTGAAAAAGTTAGTGGAATGTGAGATCCACTTTTTTATATTGGTTTTATAATAAAATGTGAGTGAAACGAGTTAGTGGAATGTGAGACCTACTTACCATTTATGGTAAAAATGAAATGCTACTCTTAATTGGGGACGGACCAAAATGGAAATTAGTAACTCTTATTCGGGGACGGATGGAGTATTTAACTATGTTTCCTTTAGATTACAAATATTTAACTATGATTACAAATATTTGAGTTGGCTTTTTGCGTTAGAGTTGGAGAAGGAGAGGTGATGGTGATGGCGATGATGATGGTTAATGCTATGTGGGATGTTGTTCCCCACATCCAAATTTTTTAAACTTAAAATATAACACTTAAATAAAAAAGTAAAAATTTTAAAAAATTGGGAGGTGAGGAACAACATCCCCTGCTGTGATTCTTCCACGGCAGGGGATCCAAGCCCGGTACTGAAAGCTTCACTTTCATTATTGCTATGCAAATAGAGATCATTAGTTTTAAAGAGGGGAAGGCTCGAAGCAGGTTGAAAATTTGTATTGCTATAAAAAAAATTGAAAAATAGCTTATTTGTATGGTACAACAAAATGTATTTTGCGTGATATGTATTGAAATATTTTATGAAAAAAAAAAAACAAATATTGTATGGTCTATGAATTGAGGTGTGTTACTTGTTATTTGTGATGGCCATATTTTATAAGTACACTACTGGATGATTTTTTTAAGTATCTATTTGATATTTGCAATTGATTAATCATATACGTAAAGTCTTATTTAATTCAAATTTGATGTCACGCTACCAATTGTTAGGTCATAACTTGGAAATTGATCCTAGTTGTGAAGCAATATAAATATTTAAATCTCAGATAATATAGTAGTAGTTGCTTTCTAGAATTACTATTTGTGTTGACTCACCAATTGTTGAAGCGATCTTATATATTGATAGGCTTCTAGTTTAAAAGAGAAAAAAATCGTATTAGTATATTTTTCATTTAGGGTTAGGTAACAACTCACATTTTTTTTGCTTGGCGTGCTGGTTTTGTTGTAACCTTTAACTCGTTCTTATACAAATAGAAAACTAATTAAGAGTAGAAATTCCATCTTGTCCCAGTTATTTAGATCGTCACATTTCTACCATTAAAATTGTCACATTTCTACCATTAAATTCCATCTTGTGCCAGTTATTTAGATTGTCATACTTCTACCATTAAATCACAAACTTTGGCCGAAAATTGATATTTCCCACAAACTTAAAACTTGGTCGCAAAAATCATGAACATATAAAGTGTAATGAATTTCCCACAATTTGGAATTTCGACAAATTTGGGATTGATTTTAAAGTCAAGTAACGTTCAAAATAACGTTGTTTACATCTATTAAAAACTACAACATTTCTTATGTTCACCACTTCATTCGGATCCATAATTGGATGTGTCAAGGTCAAATTTAATATAAAGAATATTTAACTCGTGGAAATTTCGTGGAAATTTGATATAAGGTGAAAGTTCATGATACTAGCAATAGTGAGAAATATCAAAATTCATTCAAAGTTTGTTACTCTATGGACCATTATTACCCCTTGATATTATTAATTTTAACACAAAAATGAAAACTTGAGTAATTGATTTTCTCTATAAATTTTAAATCAAAATTCAATTTATTCATTTACTAAAACTATTTATTCCTATAACAAAGGAAATCTGCCTCAATTCATCTTAATGGGCTTCTTTGAATTCATTAACACGCATATAGTTTTCAATAAGTTCGTTAAGCGCTTGATTGATTTCTTGGCCCATGTCATTATAATCAGTCTAACTGATAAATAATAATTAAAAAAGAGGAAAAACTATTATTATAGACGAATTCTGGTCAAATTAATTTGGTGCCCCAATTAAATTATTTATTGGCGCAATGCAGGAAATTTATTTATTTTACCTTTTTGTTGCATTATTTTTTGGCTTCATCAATTTTTTCCTATTTTACTTTCTCTTTTGTGTCCAAATTAGACGTGATGATGTGGGGTCTTATTTGACAGCCATTTGAATATTTTTGAAGTATGATAAAATATTTGAAAATAAAATTACCTTGAACAATTTTTTATTTACATGGTATATAATTATTGGAAATGTTCTTTCTATATATGATCAGGCAATAAAGATCATCTTCACTACTAGTACATGAAAAGAAATTAAGATTCTTATACTTTTATATATAAATGAATAAATCATTTATTGATTCTTCTTTAATGCTTTGAGAGGACATAATTTATTTTGATATAAGACAGTATAAATGATCAATTGTTGCTGCACGACACCTCCAAATCAAGTTACATGAATTTGTACTTTATTTCTTTAACAAATACTCCAGTAAAACTAACTTATTTTCACATTTATTAATTCTTTGAATATTGTTATGGTTAAAGAAGGTGATTTGGATTGGTTGATATTAAACTACGAGATTATTTAAGATTGAATTGGCTTGAAGTAATTTGAGTTTATTCAAAGTTAAATTGGCTGAAGTTAATTTTATCGTACCAAATTTATAATTTGTGACTAATTAATCTTAACAATCATTAAATATTGGGATGAATGTATACAGTCTAATAACAATAGTACTATCTTATAAGTAAATTGAAAATGTCATACCAGTAGATAGGGTTTATTATTGTACGTTGATGATGTCGTGGATGAAATAAAAGAATAATGTATAGAGTTGTGGATGTGATTCGACATGTAAAGAAGAGAGGATTAAAACGCGTCAGTTATGCTCGATTTTAATATGAAGTGACAACTAAGAATCAACCGAACCTCAATAAATTTTATTCCAAAATCAGTTAGTGAACTTTAAGTTCATCATTTTTTGACTTTCACGTTTTTTACATTAATTTCTGAATAAGCAAAACACCATTCTCTAAATTTCTACAGTTGTTAATGGTTAAATTCACGTTGCACCTCACGTGATAATTATGATAATGCACTATTAGCACTTATAGATAATTACATGGATTCAATCTTGGCAGTAAAGTAGATTATCAGATATAATTACAATTAATTATAAAAACAATTAAATTTCCTCTATAAAAAAATACTCCTATTGAGTAAAATTGGCAAAGGGAAGATTATGAAGAAATTATGTCTGTCAATTATTATATATGCCTTGTCTAGTTGCTTTCCAATTGGTCATGAATAATCTATACATCTACCAGATCAATTTTGTGAAAAGAAAATTAGGTTTCACTCAATTTATTAAGCAAGTTGCAACAATGCAACTAATTAGAAGCAATTAAGGTAATAAACTCTTGCAAGCAAAATACTCAACAACCACATTTGCATTTATCCATAATTATATTAGAAATTTTCTAGTGGAGCAAATATGTGATAGTTTCATCTATAAGAATTTCAAAGAACACACACTTAGTTCGTACAATGTTATTCATTCAACTAATAGACTATAAGTTTGAGTTACCACCATCATGAAATAAATAAAGAACCATAATATTAACTTAATATATCAATTACAGTTTAGCTGTTGATATCATACCTTTGTAAATGTTTAATGCACTTCAAAACAAATTGATAATCTAACCATCGAATGTGATTAAAAAACATAGAATGTAATAGAACATCTATACAATAACATAGATTAGTTTCTATATTATTATGTAATTAAAGTCAAAAAAATAGTGACAAGCCATCGGTACCACACACCTAATATTTCAATCTATTTAATCTTTGCATAAGTAGTAGTACTATATTACTCCCTCCGTCCCACTTTAGTAGTTTCATTGACTTTTCTGTCATCTTTTTATAAAAATGATAAAAAATAGTTAAAGAGGAGAAATTATAAATTAAGAGAGAGAATAATATAGAGAAGAGTCTCATCTACATTATTGTCTCTCTTACTTTATCATTTCTCTACTTTAATTACTTTTTATCAATTTTACAAAAAGAGGGCAGAAAAGTCAATGAGATTGCTAAAGCGGGACGGAAGGAGTCATACGTATCTTCGTGGAATAAAATATTGATATAACTGTCTTTTACCTTTTCTATTAATTTAACTTTTTCATGAAAAAATGATTTATGGAGAATTAATAAAAGAGCATTAGTCATTCCCATTATATAATTCTATGAGTCAAATTGTCTGAAAAATCATTAATTTTAAATTCATTATAAATTATTCGACCTTATAAATAGACTATATGTATTCATTCAGATACAAATATATTCGCGTAAATTTTTTCAATTATCCTATCAATTATAATTTCATGAAAAAAAATTGTCACATTTTATTTGTGAACAAATCAAAACTAGTTTTTGGATTTTCACAATTTGGCATCTATAAATACAGTAATACAAATGAAAAAGTTTTCTTCTTCTTAACGTCATCCCCTTTCTCTCTTCACTTCTCTCCTCCGCCAACAGCTTCTGCTCGCCGCCGCTCCGGCTTCCATCTCCATTTTCCCGCCCCACATTCTCTCCGCCTCTCCAATTTCAAGTTCAATTCATCGTAATTATCATCAATTTGTCCCTAATTTCGATCAATTTTGAGTTAACGCTCCGCCTCTCCGATTTCCACTTCACTTCCCCGACATTCTCACCAATTCGACCTAATTCGAATCAATTTCAAGTTAATTCCCCGCCTCCGCGGTGATGGAGCGGAAGCAAGGGTTTTTCTCGGCGGTGAAGGAGGAAATGGCGCGGGGGCTGTCGAGGAGGGGGCGGAGCCAGTCGCCGTCGCGGAGGAGGGGAAGCGGGCCGGAAATGTGCGTTTCGAGATCGAGCAGTGTGAGGCCCGGCGCGGAAGCTCTGTCGCCGCTGAGGGAGGGTCCGGATCCGGATGAGTCGGATTCGGGTGACCTCAGGGCTGAAAGCTGGGCGAATTGGCTCTGCAGAGCTCCGGCTCCTTCCAGCTCCGCCTCGGGCTGCTCCAGGTCCGATCTGCACCTGCTCCTCGGCGTGCTCGGCGCGCCGCTTGCGCCGGTGCATGTTAGCAATAACGACCCTCTGCCGCACCTCTGTATCAAAGATACGCCTATTGTTAGTTCCCTCTGCTATTTCTTAGCTCAATTGTCTTTTTCTTAAAATTGATCGTTTTTCATTTCTTGAGGCCTTCTTTTTCTGCATTTCTGTGTGTCAATTTTTGTGAGAAAATTGACTGTCATTGTTCATTGCGTGGGGAAAAATATAAAGAACTGTTTTGTTTCTTTCCTAATTGAGCAGTTTTGTTCAGTTTGCAACACTTGATTGTGATTTTGTTTGCTCTGTTTTTACAGTCTATGTCATCTATCTGCATTTTTGTGCTCTTTCTTCTGATTTTATGAGATGGATGAATTTGTTTTTTTTATATAGATAAGTAGGTTGGATTCTTGGAAATAGCATTGCTGAGAATAGAGACGTGGAGGTGTAAAATGTAAAAGTAGAGAGTTACTTTCGGATTGGGATTGTTGACCTCATATCTTTTTGGTTGGTAGACAGTCACTGTGCTCATAAATTCTTGAAAATTATGAGAACAAAAGATAATACTAATAAATAGATCATGCTGCACATGGTGGTCCTTTCTTGTTGATTTCTTTATTTTCTATGATCAAATAATTTTTTAAGAATTTGGGTGTAATGTTTTGATGTAGGAATGCTCCTCTGCTCAGTACATTCTGCAGCAATATCTGGCGGCATCTGGAGGCCATAAGGTTCAAAACTGTATACAGAATGCCTACGCGATGGGGAAGGTGAAGATGCTGGCATCTGATCTCGAGACTGCGGGTAAGGTGATCAAGAGTCGGAATTCGTCCAAAGCAGCTGAGTCGGGGGGATTCGTGCTCTGGCAAATGAATCCTGATATGTGGTATGTCGAGCTCGCTCTTGGTGGCAGCAAGGTTCACGCTGGTTGCAATGGCGAGCTCGTGTGGAGGCATACTCCGTGGCTCGGTGCACATTCGGCCAAAGGGCCTGTCCGCCCTCTACGCCGTGCCCTACAGGTCGATGCATTGCTGGATTTGGCTTTGGGTTCAATGCAGCATCTCTTTGCTTGCTGATTGATTCATGTTGGGTTGAATGTGACTTGCAGGGCCTTGATCCGAGAACCACGGCCAACATGTTCGTGAACGCGAGGTGCACGGGGGAGAAGACGATCAATGGGGAGGATTGCTTCGTTCTCAAGCTCTGCGCTGATCCGCACACACTGAAAGCCAGGAGCGAAGAAGGGCCTGCGGAGATCATAAGGCACGTCCTGTTTGGATACTTCAGCCAGAAAACGGGGCTCCTCGTGCAACTTGAGGACTCCCACTTGACCCGGATACAGACCAACGGGGGCGATGCAGTGTACTGGGAGACGACCATAAACTCGGTTCTTGATGACTACCGGCCTGTCGAGGGCGTGATGGTTGCCCACTCTGGGCGGTCTGTGGCGACCCTCTTTAGGTTCGGGGAAACGGCAATGAGCCACTCCAAGACGAGCATGGAAGAGGTGTGGACGATTGAGGAAGTAGCGTTCAACGTCCCTGGACTCTCTGCTGACTGCTTCATTCCGCCTGCTGAGCTGAAGCTTGGCTCCATCAGGGAAGCGTGTGAGCTCCCTCAACAAGGGAGGGCGAAGAACACAGCTGCGTACGGAGCCAAGGTTGCCGTGTACCCCAGTCTCAGGTAGCTGTTTCTTCTTTTTTGCAGAAGCGCTTAGGTTAGTTCTCCATGGTACAGACTGACAAAGTGAAGTAGCAGTGAAAGGGCATTCTACAAATTCAGAGGGGATTTTTACAGTTTATGCTATGAATCTGTATATAGAGGCATAAATGAGTGTTTTTGTCACTCTCTCTCTATAATCTCACTCAAGAGTGTTTGAAAAAACTCACTCAAGAGTGTTGGTTTTTTTCCAGCAGAATCTGTTGTTGTAAAATCAAGAATTGTGCTTCTGTTCATCATCTTGTAGTTGTTGATATATGATGATTTCATTGTTTAATAAATCTATATATCCCTATGTTTCTGTATTTCTAATAATGATCCATTATGATTTGTGTTTATGGCTTAAGCATGGTGTCTCATTATGATTGCTAATTTGCTATGATGAGAAGAAATCAAAAGACTATTTTTATTTATTTAGGTTCATTTGGAATATCACTTTCTCTATTTAAGTTGTCACAAAATTGCAAATTCAGTCATATTTTGTGATTTAAAATGTTAGTACCAACAAAGAAGAAAATATATAGCATACCATCAACATACTATACAATCATCCATGGAGAGTAACATCAAATACAAGTATAAATATGAATAGTGTTGATCATTTATACATACACCACAAACCCTCACATAATAACAATTAGTAGCATTCAATGAAATGAACACTCATTAATCCATTTAACTTGGCTCCAGCAGTAAATCTTGAGTCCTTCACCCCTGTTTATTATTACCATATAAATCATTCAATTCAAGATATAGAAAGAGAAGAAAACAGAAAGGCTTAATTCTCATTATACATGAAATATTGCATCACTGTTATGAAGTTAAGGGATTTTTTCATTAGTAGAACCATATATATATATTCAATCTAGCAGAAAACTATTTTTAAAAAATTTCAACAAAATCCAACTCGAATGAGTAAGCTTTGTTGAGCACAATATACGTATTAAGCACGAGAGGTTAGAGGGACTGAGAAATTACACGAAAGATTTACCCGAAGAGGTAACAACTGGTAAAAGAGGTGATACACGAGTATCTTTACCCTGCTATACAGCTTCAACCTGCCATAGTAAAAATGCATAAATCGGGTCATAAGCTTATGATGCTATACACGAAGAGTTCATACGATGAACGAACATTGTTGAAGGACTACTCATTTTCTGCTAATTCAAGTCAAGTAAAAAGTTGGATGTGACTCATTTTCTGCTAATTCCTCAGCAAAATTAGAATGTTTCTGTGTGAAGAAAAATCAAACGTTTCGTCCATGTACAGTAATACGAAAACGTACTTCAAAGTGTCAAAGGGATTTTGAGAATCTAAGAAGGAAAATACTTGTTCAGAATAAGGCTAAGAGAGATTCAAAAGTAGTATGCAACTGAGTTCTATTGTGCTCTGTTGCTTTCAATGTCAATAAAAGTTTCGAGATATTCAAATGCAATGTCGTTACAGGGTCAGCTGTTAGTTACCTTATCCGTAGAGCTCGAATCACCAGCAGGAGTGGTGCTCGTTTCTGATCCCCTGCGGGAATAAAACACTAGGCGTTAAGCGCTTGAATATAAAAGGTGAAAAAGAAAAGTACAAGAAAGGGAAAAGGTAAAACATCTCAACCTGATGTGCTCAGCAACGGATATTTCATCGTTTGGATCAGCCTTTCTCTGAATGGCGTCATCCTAAACAAGAGATATGTGAATAGGGGAGAAGCTAGTGAAAATTGGTTTCAAACAGTGCTTTATGCATCGTGGAAAGGGGCTTTCTTACAGTGGTATGCTCGTGCATCCATTCAGGTATATTTTCCGATAAGACTTGAATATACTGCTCCATAGCCAGCTCCCGGCTCATGCTTCCTAGTCCTTGCCACGCATTCCTTGCACAATGGAATTAGCGCCCCCGATCACTCACACATAGCAGCTTTTTTCAACCCTGTTGTATAACTAGCAATCAAACTACACCATGGTAGCTATTTTCACGAGTGACCTATGGTTCTTGATGCACTATCCTCACTAACAATATCATTCACTTCTGTTTTGTTTTGAAATGTGGTCTGAAGTAACTTAGGTATTTGCTATGTCAATGCACTCGGGGTGATACTGATCCGAAGAAATCAGAATTACTAGACTGATCAGACGCTCAGTGATCATTCACGACAACAAGAGCAACACAAGATAGCAACACCCAACAATCTTCTTCAATGTTCTAACAAATTCAGGAGTAATAATTAGCACTTAAATGCTAACTTACTATGTCAATGCAAGGTCGTATTAATCTACAGAAGTTACAATTCCACCAAACGATAAGAGTACTATACAATACTCAATGATCATTCATCACAATGGGAGAAACACGAGATAGCAACGCCCTACAATCTTTGTCAATGTTGTAGCAAACTCACAGTAATTCTTAGTACTTAAATGCTAACTTACTATGTGTCTATGTCAATGTATCCGAGCCGATACTAATCTACAGTAATCACAAGTCCACGAGATGAGAAGAGTACTATACAAATCTCAATGACCATTCTCGACAACAAAGGAAACACGAGCTAGTTAATCCTAAACATTGCTATAGTTATACATATGGAAAACAAGAAATGCACAAAACCTGGATACAATCACACAAACAACTTATATTTTGTAAAATGAGATCCATATAAAGATCAAGTACCATTTCGTACGAGCAGAGACCATAAGCGCCATGGGCTGAGACTCGAGGCAAGGCCCCTCGAGGGCAACCTTATGCAGCCCATAGAGCTGCATCTGAACATCACTCCCCAATCTCGCCAGCCGATCCTCCTCTCTCCCCTTCCCTCCACACTCCACATAGTTAACAGCTTCCGCAAAGCCTCTCTCCAGCTCACTCCTCTCCACTCCCTCCCAATCATCATCACTCTCATCATCCCTCACCTTCTTCTCCTCACTCCCTCCATTCCCTTCTCTCTCATCAATCTCCTTATTCCCTCCTCTCTCCTCAATCTCCTCATTCCTTCCTCTCTCATCAATCTCCTCATTCCCTTCTCTGTCATCAATCTCCTCATTCCCTTCTCTCTCATCAATCACCATATCATCATCACCCACACTTTTCACCACATCCACACCACCACAGCCCTCTTTCTCAAACAGCATTTCAATTTCCTCACTCCCTTCAACTTCATCATTACCCAATCCTCTCTCATCACAACATTCTTCCCCACTCTCTCTCTCCACAAAATCCACATCACCCCCAAATCGATCAACCCTCTCAACCTCAGAAACCACCTCCTCAGCATCAAGACCTTCATACCCCTCATAACGATCAACCCTTCTGATCACAACATCATCCACAAATTTCACTCTTTTCTCCACTTTCCCTCTCCTAACCTCCAACCCCCTCTCCAAGATCACACCTTTTCCACCCCCACCTTCCCCAGCAACAGAATCAACATCAGGGCTTGAGCTAGAAACAGCAAAAGATACAATCTTTGCAACAAGATAAGACAACAAAAGAGCTAAAAAGGCAGTAAAAATCGGGTGTTGCAAAAACTCCATGGATATCTCTCTCTCTCTCTCTCTAAAGATGATTGTCAGAAAAAAAAGGAGAGAGAAAGATGAGCATGAAAAACTCCTGAAAGTTTCAAAGAATGACACGAAAAGGGCATAAAGATAACGATGGACTAATGTAACAAGAAGCATTCATTGCAATGAAACTACTAAAGCATTTTAACTTTCCTATCTTCACTGTTCAATTAGCATTAAATAATTTCAAGGAAGGATGTTAGCAGAGCAGAGCAAAGCATATTCTTTGCTTCTTTTTTGCTTTGTTTTGTGGATATCTTTTTTCTCATGTGGGCCCCATTTTGGTGGGGGCTAAAGGTCAAGTAGGCCCCATCCAATGTAGCTATATGTTGTCCATTCTAACATGTGGTAGCAATCATGTGTGAGCGCCCACAGCTTCATTAAGTGCTCTTTCCTTTTCATTCAACGTTATCAAAATATTGAATTTTTGGAAAATGCACCAAGTTTGGTTATATATTGCTTTGTTCTTGAAATTATGGATTTGTTTGCTTTCTTTGATGAATGTTTCTGGTAATTATATCTGATTTGGCATATGAATAATCAAATCAAGATATAAATGCCAATTAGTTAAAAGATGTTAATATATACTCCCTCCGTCTCAATAAATATGAAACATTTGCTTTTCGGCACATGATTTTATGTAGTGTTGTTTTGTAAGTTAAAGAAGAGAGAGTAAAGTAAGACATAGAAAAAAGTAGAGATAAAGTTATTTCTATTTTAAGAAACGTTTCATTTTTAATGGGACAATTCAAAAAGGAAAACGTTTCATTTTTAATGGGACATGGGGAGTATATGAAAAGAAAAATAGCTGGCTAGAAAAAAGTAGCATGTTGCACGTTGAACTATACTAAAATTTGATTAAATTTTTATATAACTTTTGGTTAATTTTTAAAATCAATTTTTATCAAAATTCATGATTTTTCATACAATTGATAAAAATAAAGATCAAAATAGGTTCAGAGCGCGGATAAAAATTGAAACAAAGCTTTCAAATAGTTATAATGATAAATTTCTTATTAAAAGATACAAGTACATATGTTTATTATCATTAATACCTCAACAAATAATTGAATATATTAATGCAACTACCCACAATGGAGGTGCGTAGAGAAACATCCAATTAATTACGAAAAGTATTAACTCATTATTCATATTATAATTTTTGATGTACTATTATGTCAAGAATTGAGTCCTAAGTCCATGAAAAAATTTTAATCATCTAATTACCTTTATTTTATCTACATTTGTGAGCATACTTCACGTTTTATTTTTTATATTTTAATCTTCGAATGCAAGTGAGTACTTATTAACTTAGGCAGATAAAAAAAATAGGTCATAACCACTAATTACACAATTAGCTAAATAATTAACTTTTGAGTCACACAATTATCAAATCCTAAACACTAGTATTCTAAGTCTATTTAAATAGTATATATTTTTTCTTCCAACTACAATAAATATTCTTATGGATCTAGTTGTAGATTATGCAAATCTTTATTCCCTATTAATATAATGGGGAAAGAAGTAAACAATACGTCACATATTTCATTTCTTAATTCGTAATAGAGTTTTAATGAGGGGAAAAAATTCAAATTAATCTACATTTTAACACACAAATATGCTCAAGATTAAATAACTATAGTAAGCCAAAGGTTAAAGTTTAAACTCGTGAAGAACCTCAAATTAAACAAGATACAACTATAAAAAAAAATATTACTAACAAAGATATCAAACAATCACGAGAAAATAACAGCCACAAATAATCAAATTACTTGTCTACCATTTAATATTGGTTAGAAAACATGTGTAGATAAGATTGAATAAAATTTATAGTTGCGTCAAAACATGCAAGTAGTAAGATTATAAATCAATGGTGCATGTTGGTTCAATTTAATTCATGCTAGATAACTGTTAAAACTTTATAAAACAATTCAAACATATTTAATTGAATAAAAGTATAAAACAATGACTTTTTGGATTCATTTATGGTTGTGGGTGTTTATTGTTGAATGCAATAATGATTAAGTTGACGTGTTTATGCGTATGCTATGAAGCTTATCCATATCCATCTACGTAGGATAAAAAATGGCTCATTTCCTTTTCTATTTATCTCAAGTAAAATAATTTATTATTAAAAATAGAAATATTTTTATATA
This sequence comes from Salvia hispanica, assembly GCF_029641045.1. Classification (NCBI taxonomy): domain Eukaryota; kingdom Viridiplantae; phylum Streptophyta; class Magnoliopsida; order Lamiales; family Lamiaceae; genus Salvia; species Salvia hispanica. The sequence goes on along the minus strand of NC_142692.1, from coordinate 68,974,430 downwards.
TACGTTATCTCATTTTATTTACTTAATTCTTCCTATTTAACACATAAAATAAATTATATATATATCTCGTGCTGTCTTAGTAGAGATCATTTTTTTTACAACGAAGTAAGTATATTTTAAAATTACAAAATGTTAGTCTTTGACGTATGAATTTGGAATCGACTGTTTATTGAGTGTGTCAAATAACTTGAAATGGTCACACTCTCACACATGGTATGCTTATTATATAAATATGTTATACAAAGTTACAAATAAAGAAACTTTTATTAGCTTGATCTAAGCTTAGTTTCTTGCTTCTATGTATGTCTACCAGTAGGGGTGGGTAGGTACGGTATACATTACCGAAACCATCATACCATATACCTTACCGTAGTTACGGTATGCGAAAAAGTCATACCTTTATCTTACCAAAGTTTTTGGTATACCTTATTTTCGGTATGACGAATTTCCATACCGATACCGTACCTCATTTTCGGTATATCGTACCGAAGTTCGATATACTTTATTTTTTCGGTATACCTGACTTTCAACATCAATTAAAATAGAAAATTAGAATATTTAGAATATTATTTATATTTTATAATTTTAAAAATAAATTAAATATAATTTATTCATAATTATATTTATTTTTCACAATAGATTTTATAATTTCAAAATATATAAAATATATTTTATATATAATTGTGTTTATATTTTTGTGGCATATACCTTAGTTTACGGTATATACCTTAATTTACGGTATATACCGAATTTCGGTATGCAGCGTTATACCGCGGTATTTGAAAATTCATACTGTTACCTTACCATAATCTTTCGGTAAGGTATCATACCGTACAGAAAGTCACGGTATACCGAAAATTCGGTATTTTCGGTATTTTTTCGGTACGATAAGGCCGGTATTTTGATATTTCGGTAATTTTCCGCAGCCCTATTTAGGGCTGGGGAATTATACCGGAATACCGGACTTACTGTACCGAAAAAATACCGAAAATACCGTTTTTTTGGTATACCGTAGTTTTTGGTACGGTATGATACCTTAACGATAGAGATCGGTACGGTAACGGTATAAGATTTCTCATACCGCGGTATACCGAAGATTCGGTATGCCGGTATATACCGGTATACCGAAGATTCGGTATATACCGATGCTTCGGTATACCGTGGTATACCGGTATACCGATTGATATATATAATTTATAAATATATATTTATATATGTTATATTTAAACTAAATTTTAAAAAATAAGAATTTTTATTATACAAAAAATAAAAGAATCAAAATTGGGAACCCTATTTTTTGAAGTAGTTGAAAACTAGATTTTATTTTAATATTTTGGATATAATAGATTTTTTCACGGTATAATGGTATAACGGTATGTCGTACCGCAAAATATGGTACAACGGTATATCGGAATGTCATATCGCAGTTCGGTATACCGCAAAAGTACGGTATACCGAAATGCGGTACTGTATACCGATAACACGGTATGGTAACGGTATGAAAAACTGCCATACCGAATTTCCGGTATACCGAACTCCGGTATACCGAAACTTACGGTACGGTATCGGTATGGTTTTTGTCATACCGTAACTTTCGGTACGATATACGGTATGACACTCTCGGTACGGTATACCGTACCGAACCACCCCTAGCCCTATCTACCGGTAACAACGGCATAATTAAAACCTTTAATTTATGTTAAATGTGCAAATTGTTAATCCTTAATATGGTATATACATTGATTATTATTATTATTTTTTTATTTTATATATACATCGAATGCTACGACAATAATCTTTGCTCAATCAATAAAAATACATGGTTCCTTAAAATTTTGATATAGGTTAAATTTAAATATATTTAAATTAAATTAAATTGTGGTAAATCATAAATAATTTATAAATTATTTCATACACGGTATTACGTTAATTAATTGTATTCTCTTGAAATAATTTTTAAATCCAACAAACCATCAATTTTTTATTTACCAAAAATCAACCCCTTTAATTTTCTCATACCCTTGCTCATAATATATCGCTATACATCTCTCTCATTCAATTAGGGTTTCCAATTTCCAGAATTTAGGGCTTTTCCGCGTAGGCTTCAAGGAGAGAGAAGCGATGGGAGGAGGCAATGCGCAGAAAACGAAAATGGCTCGGGAAAAGAATCTGGAGAAAATGAAAGGCGCAAAGGGTATATATTCCATTTTATTTCTCAATTTCTGTTTGCTTTTATATCTATTGGATGATCGGAATCGGTAATTAGATGGATATACTGAAACTTGCGTGTTTGGTTCAGGTGCCGGAAGTCAACTCGAGGCCAACAAGAAGGCCATGAACATCCAGGTTCCTTCAATTTTTATTTATTTATCAATTTTTTTCTGGTTTGTGTTGATTTATTTTATTCATCTCCAGATTTTAGCTCAAAAATCCCCAATTTCCAGAATTTTTAGTTTCTGTTCTGAACTTGTGTTGTTTTGGGGTAGTTTTTTTGTTCATTTCCCCTTTCTGTTTGGTGTTAAATTGAGCGACTTTTGTAACACTTGATTCTCGATCTTGTGCAAGTGTGTGATTTAAACTGATAGTTCTTGCTTTCATTCGGATTATCAAAGAGGAGATGTTTGAATGTTTGATTATTAGATTGTGGAGAGAAAAATAAAGGTCTTGTGATTTTGATTAAAGTACTCATTTTGAGAATTAGATGGAGTGGTGGCTTCACTGCTTTTTGATGAAGTTTGAACACATACAGTAAGAAAGATTTTTTTTGTCACGACCAATCCCGATTCATCCTTGAGGGGTTGTTTATGATATATGATTAACATAGATGGATACAAATAGTAGTATATGTTAAGTTGGTGTTTGCTAAGATTGATTTGAAACTTGGGAGCTGGGATATTCTTAAACCCTTGATTATCTCTAAAATTTGAGATAACTTAATGATGAATAAAAACGCTATCTTGAATAGTAAACATGACTTGGTGGTAATGGAGATGGCATGATTTGTTTGTGAATTGCATTGCCCGTTAATGATGTGAGCACTAAACGTAGAACACCAAGTGATTTCTGTTTCCCATGTCTTAGGCGATCATAAAAGAGTTGTTCGCATGGAATTTGTCTTGCGGAAATGAATTAATTTATAGTCTTCAATGAGAAATATGCATGTCAGTCAGGTATTAGCAGTTTAGCAGGCTGATCTATTATTTTGAATCAGATGTCTAGAATGTCGTTTATTCTTGAATATTTACATTCAGATAACCTCTTTGCCGTACATGAGCTAACACAGTGACGCACATTCTGCATTCATCACATAACTTTACCACACGAAAGGCCATGAACTTGCTTATATGCTGCTCGTCTCCCAGACTTATTTTCCTTCTTTTGATATAGATTGTTTTGCAACCATATTTGCTAATCTATACTGGTTCGAATCTTGTTTGCAGTGCAAGGTTTGTATGCAAACATTTATCTGCACCACGTCAGAGGTGAAATGCAAGGAGCACGCTGAAGCAAAGCATCCGAAAGCCGACCTCTTCACTTGTTTCCCCCACCTCAAGAAATGATGCGAAGCTTATTATATCACCAAACACATGTTTTGGTACCTGTTGCTGATAATATATCGATGTGTTTAATGTGATGACTGTTCTAAACTTGGGATGGTTTGAGTTACTTGAAACACTATACTATATAATATGTTCAATCATCTCTTCTCTTTGTATTGTTGAGACATTATTAAAATATTATAAAAATTTGTGACAAATTCGCAGTAAGGTTCAATATTGAGTTTGAAATAACAATTGTCTCTTGTAACTTGTAAATCGACTAAAAGATATACACACTCACATAGTCACTCTTCTATATAAGTAAAAAATTTACTATAATTCATTTGTTTTAAAGACTGGAACACTTTTTTTTCCAAATATTTTCTGTAATTAAAAGTCTCTCTCATAAATCAAGTATCTAAAGAAATAAATTATACTATAGTAAGTACTGATATCATGCATACTAGTGAACTATCCATTTGGAATTTGGAGAGAAGAGGAACATTTATAAGGATAAATTTGATATATATTCCAGTTTAGTACTTTTTGAGAAATTGTCCAACACAACCTCTCAAATTGCAAAAACTACAAACCCACATAATAAAAACAGACAAAATGAATCCCCACATAAATTCGTCCATATACAAAGCACAAATTCTGTTTTGTTTTCACTTTTTTGGGGGTTGTTTTGGGTAGAGGGTGAACATATTAAACAGCTAGATTAGGGGGAAGGGAAGATCAGAAGGAAACAACGGTCGAGTAGCGAGTCAGACACGTTTTGGAGGAACATATGGCACGTGCTCTTCTTCACAAATATTCTGCACAATAAAACACTATGAATCAGAAGTATGCTCTAAATTATATTTCATCTAGACCTGAAAATTAATCACTGATCTTCGGAAAGCGCATTTCGAAAAGAATTGAGTGCAGATTCAAACAGAAATGAAGAGCTTCAGATTCAAGATGGGATTCGAATTATAGTTGTTGATACTAATGAGAAAGAGATAAAACATTCTTGGCACATAACACAACGCATAAGTTTCTTCCCATCGACATAATGTATCACTTGTAACAACAACGTAAGACTGCCAGATTTTAACGTGGATGTTAATAGCTTACCTGCAAGTCGGGATTCAGTGCTTCAGAGACTGCAAGCGTATAGCAACCAGGCGCAAATTTTCCTGAATAGTTTGTTCCAACAGATCCATAGCAATTCAAATTATCAAAATCCCATAGTTTATCTTAATAAACAAATATACAAGTGTATTTAAAACATCATCATATGTATCAAACAATACACATGTAAGGAAATGTACATTTTCAGAATATAAGTACTATGCAGTCAAAAGCATATAAATCTACGCCAAATGAATCTTGGATAAAGAACTGACAACCTCAGAAAATTTCAACAATGAAAACACCTTTCATCTACTAACAACTCATTATCTAGCGAGTGTTCTATTAACAAAATCTAGCTTCACATTGCAGTCAGAATTAGGATTTTGATGAAAGTCATGCAATCAGCATGCAGGGTGTGGCAAAAATGTTTTAATGAAAATCTCAAGCACAGTAAAATGAATACTGGACAAGGATATATTACCAGTCAAAGCACCCCATGTCATGTATACATAAAAGCACATATTTCATCTAACAAGTAACAACAATAATAAGATTTCATGTATTTAAAGGACAAGTAGCAAGTAAAGAAGCATACCAATGCGGAGCCAACGCGCAGCCCAACTCCTAGTCGGGTCCATGACAGATATTAACCTGTTCAAATAACATGAGTGAAAGTTCCGGAGTAGATTTTTAAACGAGGTTCTAATTTTGAATCAAGCTTTTCTTTTCAGGCAAAGAGGAAAACTCAGAACTCAGAACGGAAACACACCCTGTGAAATTGGGGGTTGTGCAGTCAACAACTCTTTCATGGTCATCTTCCATCTGAAAGAAGGGGCAGTTCTCGCAACCGGATTCCCTAAACTGCCAGAAATTCGTAAATATATTAGACTAATAACAATTGATCAACAGAAACAGTAAAAGCAGAGGAAAAAACATAGGAGTGACTGCACATGGAGGTTAAGCCAACCTGGTCATAGGTCTTGACCAGCCGGCAGCGAAGGCAAGCTCTCAGCTCATGTCCGAAGCTCGTTGGTATTTGCGCCACAGCTACCGACCCTCCTCCTCCCTGATTAACCATAATTTCCCTTCCTTTCTTTTAAACATAGCATAAACACAAAATTAGTTGCAATCACATTGTGAATTTGTAAAGAGATTATCTCATCCGTATAAAAAGAGGAAAACAGAGACAGCTTTCTCGTTTTTCCTTCATTTTCCACTCCAGACATCAATACTTGGACATTAACCATAATTTCTCTTCGTTTATTCTAAACGTAGCATAAACACATAATTATGTGAAATCTTTTCGAGTAAAGATTTAAAATACAGTACAAATTTCTCAAGACAATCTGCAATAACCCTCTAACGAATTTCTTCGAACACTTGATGGGCAATATGATCAGACGATAAAACCACAAAAATTGATTATCTTCACAAACAAAATACATTCACAAGAAGGTAAAATTATGCAATAAATTACCTTGAACAAGTTTCAATCGAATGCTGGAAGCAGTATTACAAGGTCACAATGTCTAATTGAAAGGGATTTGACGATTTAGAGGTTCCAACTTTGTTTATGATTTTGGCTTGAGAAGTTTCTGGAATATTTATGAGAATTCGACTTCCTTTTTAGTCCATTTCTTAAAAATATAAATATCTATTCAAAGAGGTGAAACTCATTTTTTACTAACACACTTTTCTTTTTATCTCTTTTTTACTTTTTTAATTTTTATATTAAAACTTATGTTATTACAAAAATTTTTATTTTTAGAGAACAGAGTACGCTGGGCAAAACAAAGCCCACTCACATGCCAATTAGGGGGTTTCACGATCATTCCTCATTAGCCGACAAGACGGGGCGCGTGGCAGTGCAATACCCCATATTTTGGCTGAGGAACCCTTCGAGTAGACATGCCCACGGTTCTGGAACCGCCGGTTCCGGTTTTGAAAATTGTTGAATCGGTATCGAATCGCGAGAGTGTTTCGCGGTTCCGGTTTGGATTTCAAAATCGCCGGTTTTTCACGGTTCCGAACCACTGGTTTCCGGCGGTGTTGGCTCGGTTTCACGGTTTTTCGCGGTCCGGTCTGGAACCGCCCGGAACTAGCGGTACCGGCACGGTTTCGGTTCCGAGATTTTAGAACCTAAACCGAACAACGGTCAGGAACCGCAGGTTAGGGTATCAAATTGGGTGTGATTGCGAAATTGGGGGCGGAATCGAAATGAGCTTCACCTCCAGCTCCACCTCCACCTCCAGCTCCACCGCCATAACTGATCTGAGTGTGGATTGTTTGGGTCACTGCGCGAGTTACCTCAGCCTCCGAGATGTCTCAAACATCTCCATGTCCTGCAAATACCTCAATCGAGCCGCTTACTCCGATTCCATATGGCAATCACTCTTCAGGTCGCCTCTTTTTCTTCAATTTTCCAATTTTATTGTCAACTTATTGGAAACGGGCAGAGCTGGGTTGTGAATTTTATTGTTTCTATAATCAATTGAAATTTGCAGGCGAGAGTGGCCGCATGTTGTGCGCCAAGCAGAATCCAGCTATAGAGAAGCATATCTCCGTAGGCACACTGCATTGAACCAGTTTAGATATGCTGATCCTCTGCTTTTTGAATCTTATTTTCCTGGAAATCCATCACATTCACACCATTTACTGTTTTACAAAAACGACATTATATTCTCCCAGGTGCGAATCCTATTAAGATAGCATTTAGAGCATTAGCCTCATCATGATTGAATTAGTTTGTTGAATTGTAGGGTCCATCACTATACTCCTTGAGGACTGATGAGCTTGTGCATGAAGCTACTTCTATACCACCACAAGGCTTCTGTTTTCAAGTTTGCGGTAACCATAATGCAAGAGTTACTTCTATCAGGTTGCTCATTTCTTTTTTCTTCTCTTAACAAACTATGCATCAAACCACAGATTCTTCAAATTCAATTTTTTATGTAATATTTTTAGTTTTTTATAACCAAATTGTTGTGTTTGCAGATTGTATTCTCGTGCAGAGGCAAATATGTGTCAAAATGAGTCCGAACGAGATGATAATATTCTGTTGACATCAAGCAGTGACCATACAATTCGCCTGTGGTCAAAGGTATTGGAAAATAGTATATGTATGTCAAGTATGGAGACTGATGCCCTCAATCTATTAGCTAAATTGATGCAGACAAACTGTTTGACTAAATCATATGGATAAAAGACTTAAATGGAATTGCAAAACTGAATATCAAATAATGAAAAAGATTATCTTTTCCATTATTTGATACTCATAGGAATCTTTTTCATTATTAGATATAAAGATAACCTGATCCTATTGCAACTATTTTTTCCAAATGATTTAAAGGTCATCCTTAATAAGAACTCTCTCCTCAAATCCAACTCTATCTTCAATTCTTAGGAATCTTTTTCATTATTTGATATTCATAGGAATCTTTTTCATTATTAGATATAAAGATAACCTGATCCTATTGCATGTATACCTTTAAATTTGAGTATTTTAGGTTTTAGTCTACTTAATACTCCCTCCCCAATCCAATCATCCTGGAAATTGGGTGCAAATTTTGTAGTTGATGAATGGATACAAATTCATTGTTGATGTTTGACACTACCCCGCAAGTACTGATTTTGACTTAGGGAGGGAACCGATGCTTCAAAGGTCATACTGGCCCAGTGCTCGCCCTCTCGGATAAACTATTGGGCGGCAGTGTTGGGAACATATTCGCTAGTGGAGGTGAAGATGGTACAGTTCGCCTTTGGTCTATCAACTCATCTGGAAATCGAGGCCAGCAAGCTCTGAAGGCCACACTTTATGGGCATGAAAAGGCTGTGCCATTTATGTCAGTGGCTGGGTATGCCTTTTGTTCTCTTTGCAGTTGCTATATTTCTTTTCATATTTCTAA